>NW_005842814.1:481101-500306 GCF_000455745.1 Alligator sinensis | reverse complement strand
TTTCCTGTCCGGCTGTCTTTTTAAAAGGAGTACATTTAGAGCTTGTGGAAAGGGCAGAATTGACAGCTCCAGAGACAGGAGTGCTGGTTGGTTGCACGCCCTGAATCACAGCGGCAGTTTGGAGAAGCTTCTGCTCCACCAGTGTGCCCCTCCCCTGACTTGGGGAGACCACTTCTAAGTTCGAAAAGATAGCATCTTTATCCATTCAGTTTTTTGCCTCTGCTTGAGCTTGCCAGCGAGGGCATCAATTGGTAGATGAAGCTTTTCACATTGATATGTGCAAGTTTTGATTGCTGTTGACCTAAAATGGATCAGGACTTACTGCTTAAAAATGAAAAGGCATTGTAAATTCCCTATGCCATTTCGGAGCAGCCCCTAACTTCTGAATCCTTTCTTTAGAGTCCTGTAAACACAGGTTTCATGCACTTGCCATGTCTTTCACTAAAAGGTTGGGAGATCAAAAAAACAGAAACACTGGCTTTGCAAATATTTAAACTATTTATGCATGCCCTGTCATTGATGCTCATTAATGTAGAATTGAAAGATACCATGGTTCTTTCTTACAGAGGTGGCAGGGGTACATGTTCATATTACAGACTAAATCAGAGAGATAACAGCATGAGCTTTTGTGAGCCAGAGCTCACTTCATCAGACGCTGTGAAAGGACATGTACAGAACATTTTAGAAAACTGAGAGAGTGATTTGAATATCAAATATACTGTAAAACAGGATGATGATAACCCAGTTGTTTTAGAAGGCACTTCTACTTTCATTGAATCAAGTTTTAAATTTCCAGCTTTGGGTGCTGCAGTTTTACATCTGGATGCTCAGTTGATGTCTGTCTTTTTTCTGCGTGAAGTTCTCTGACATAGATGTGTGAAAGTCACCTTAGGAAAGCAGATACTCTAACAGTATCTGGAATCAGCAATAATGGTCAGACAAAAACTGAGCGTTCATCACCTGTGCCACAACTGCATTATACAGTTGTGCAGCTTAAAATGTAAAAAAAATAGCCTGTCACTGTTAAGTGGTGTCAGACCTGCTGGAGTTAAATAACCAGACACGCCGACTTTGAATAGAGAACAAGCCTTCATTTGTAAAAGTGGCTTGTTGCAGAGCTTTGAGGCTGCTAGAGAGGATGAGGGTGTGTGCGTTTCCTTGTTTTATTTCTCTACTATTTGGAAAATTCACTCTTTTAGTTACCAAATACTAAAAAACTTGAACTCCTGAGAAATGTTATTTCATTAGTTATGTAAAGTTTAAAGCTCCAATATTTTTGTATATTTATGTTAAATGAACTGGACTTTCCATAAACTCATATTATCAATCACCCTAAAAAAGGGAATTTAATGAAGAAGAAACCTGGGATATGCACACGCTTAAAATTCCCAACTTACACATCCAGATGAGTCTGACAGGAATAAAGTTATTGATCCTACAGTCTGCCCATCTGGAGTCCCACTGAAGTCAGTACGACTCCAGGTAAGCAAGAGATGTAGGCTTGCTGTATTTGTTTCCAGTACTGGGGCTCAAGCGTTCTGTGAATGTAAAATCTTTTTTTGCTTCTTGTAACGAGCTTGCTGTCTGAGAGTTTCAGGTTTCTCTGCTTGCTCCAGTGAGCTGACCTTGATTACAAATGCAGTAAAAGCTGTGTTATCTGGCACTTAATCAGCCGGAAAGCTCTGCTAACTGGCATCCAAGGGACGTGGCAAAAGCAAAACCAGAAGTTCCACTTCCGGTTTTGCTGCCGTGAGCCAAGCTCTTCTCCTTCACTTCTTCCGCTCAGAGCAAAGCAGCCTGCGTGAGGGCCCCCCTCCCTGTCCCCTGGCACACTGGCACCACAGAGTGCACCAAACAGTGCACATTTGATTAACTGGCATACCCCATTCCCGGGGGATGACAGATAACAGAGCTCTTGCTGTAAGTGATTTAAGTGGAAGTAAAACAAACTGTTGGGGAGTAAGGTCCTTTCCAGGTTTACAGTTGGAATAATTCTACCTGTAGAGGAGAGGAGGGAAGTATCTCAGTTTGCAGTGGAACAGGCTACCAGAAAAGGTTGTAGAATCTTTGTAATTGGAAGTTTTTGGAGTATAGGTTGGAGAAACATTTCTCTTGAGCAGGGGGTTGGATTAAATTACTTTCTGAGGTCCCTTCCAGACCTAATATTCTGTGATTATGGTTGCAGGGTCAACCATGAGAAAACTAGAAGATGCCAGAATTTAAGTTGTGCAGTGATTTTAATTCAGTCCTTTGTACATGTGCACATTTTTGGTTACTAGCTCCATTAATATGTCCTGCAAAATCCATGCACTGGCCAGCTAATCTGTTGGATTGCAGTGTCTGCTACTTCTGCTTTAGCAGCGGAAATCTAGACCTAGATGAGAACATTTGTGTTTAATTATACTTTGGCACACTACCACATTTTTCCTTGCATCAAAAGGGAAAGTGATGCCTTTCAAAAGTTTCTCTTCTAGGCCTATTTATTGGAGCAAATAAAGTAATTCTCTAGCTTGAAAGGTTGCTACTTACTAAATTGAAGAAAAAGTCCATTTCTTTTTGAACACTTCAGATTCAGTTTCACTATTTCTCCCATCATGATAGGGTAGACAAAACCTAGATTTATAATGTAAATATCAAATACTTAAGGTTTGAACTCTTCAAGGTCTATTTATACTACACAAAAAGAGAAGAAAAGCCAAAAGCCCACTTTTTCTTCTTGCAGATCACCATAAAGCATTTTTGTACTGGATTATTTGGAAATTGTTCAAATATATCCACACCAACTGCCTTTAAATAATTGCATGTGACACTACAACATGGCTGTTAAATAATTCAGTAGGGCAATATTCTCTTCTCTCTGATCCCTGTTTACCCTACATCAAGTGATCTCTTGGGCCCTTGATCTTAACTTCCCTGTATAGCACACTTTCTGTCTTTACTTGTGGGGTAATGCAGTGGTTTTCAACCTTTTTTATACCGCGGATTGGCAAACTCACTTAAAGAATGTTGGTAGACTGGGTATAGAAACAATGTAATGTACATATTTAAATGTGTACTCAGGTGCAGGTTGGGGCACTGCAGGTGTGGGCACCAGAGGACCCTACAGGGGCAGGGGCTGTGCAGGCAGTAGCTCCAGGGGGACCCAGCTGTGGCTGCTGTGGAAGAAGGGGCTCCGTTGCCTTCCCTAGGAGCAAGCAGCGGAGCCACCTCCCTGCCCTCTGCCCTGGGCATTTCCCTGCCCGCACCCCCCTGCTTCCAGCCACAGGCAGGGCTGCGGGGTCTTGCCTGGCCGGGCACCTGCTGTGTAGGTAGCACTTTGCTGGGCACAGCCACAGTGGCAGGAGTAAGGTGGTATGCACAGAGGCAGCTGCCTCCCTCCCAGGGCTGCCCCACTGCCCAGCTATAACTCTGCACATGACTGTCAGCAGCAGAAGCCACTTGCCCAGGCAGACGCATGATCCAAGCGGCAGGTTCGTGTCATGACCCAGCAGTCAACCCTTCGCGGCCTGGTACCATGCTACGGCCCAGTGGTTGGTAACCTCTGGGGTTATGGTCCAATGTGAAGTTAAAAAGCAGTGGTATCTCACCACTAGACTTGTAAATGCGTGTTTCTAAATAATACTGACCCTTCATGCAGTCCTTTCCTGACATCTGTCTTGTTCCCTTACTGATCATTTAAATGGCCAGCACTGCCAAGCAGATACTGAAAATATATAAGTTCTTGTTCCTCTTGTTTTCAGTGATTTAAGATGTACTTGTTTGCATTTTATTTTATGGCATAATCTGCAGTGCTGTTTTCTGGGAGCATATGGGTATTTTTCTTCTTTTGGGATTTTGGTTTACTGTCAGATTGTCAGGGAATTTGGAAACCTTTGGTATAAGCACAGATGTAATTACAAATTTTAAAGCATTTTGTATTTATAGTGCACTGTCAGGTCAAAATTCATTGGAAAAAAGTCTATCATTATTAATAAGAATACACATAATTAAATTTGCATAGTGAGTTGGTTGTTTCTACTCTCTAGTGAAAAGACTGTTTCCAGGTCACAACTGATATTAGTAAGGCTAGCAAAATGCTTATTTTATATTATGACCTTCCTGCAAACTGGAGCTAAGGGACAGGGAACAATAGGGGTACCTCTTGGTGAGATTAAACACTAATTAAGTCAGTTTCTAATGAAATTGTGTAGCATGTACTTAGATTCCCAAAAAACTGCTCTGAAAGATATCGTTTTATGTGGTATTTCTCTGCTCAGACATCTTAATCTAAGCACGTAGGAGTACCTACCTAAAGCTAGATCAAGCATGGAATTTTGGTAATACCTCCATGTTTATCTGAACAGGTGGCCAGTCATTCTTCAGCCGAAAGGACTCCATCCGAACCATCTACACATCTCTGCATAATGAGCTGAAGAAGGTGGTGACAACGGGTCGCAATGCACTAGGAGGAACAGCTCCTCACTTGGAAGAGCTGCTTTCTCACCTGTCTGAACAGCTCTGTTTTTTTGTTCAGGCTCGGATGGAAATTGCTGACTTCTATGAAAAAATGTACACCCTCAGCTCCCAAAAATTCATTAACTCTGAGGAACTGGTAAACATTTTGGAATCCATTCTAAAGAAATACAGCTCAAGGTCAGTGCTTATTTGTCGGTATTAAATACTCAGATTTTTTCATGATGTTTTCTGATCAGGAGGATGAGGCCTAAGCAAGTCTCTTCCTGCAGGAGTAACAACCTTGCTTAAAAGCACAAGACAGCAACACAGTTCTGACTACATGCATTAAACAAATGTTAGATAAATCTGATACTAGAATGCAACCCCTTTTAGTAGGAAAATGAGGATGCTTCTGCTCATCACAAAAAGAGAGCTACTAAGTTGTTTTTTGCACTTCCTGAACAGGGAGCATCATCCTTGTTTTAAAGGATGAAAAGGGTCTTGCCATATCAGTATTTTATGAAAAGTGTGTGCTCTACTTGTTGTACTCAATATCATTTACATGTGGCTTGTTTTACAAGTTGGAACAAAATTCTTTACCCTTTACTTTTTGTCATTTTTTTCATTTTAAAGTGATTTGGGCATAGGTTTAGTACCTGGAATCTTCGTTTTTTTAATAGACTACATTTCATATCCCTGTCCCAGAGTCCTTTTAAATAGTTTCCATAAACTTTCTTCTCTTTAGATCTTAAAGATAGTTGTCAGATGTAGTTCTAAATTATCCTCAAAACTGGCTATATTCTAAAGGTAGAAGCCAGGGTAGAGTGCCCTTAGAAATACTAAATCAGATGTGTAAGCTTTTGTAAGCAATAGCTTGCTTCTTCAGATGCTATAAAGGGATTTCAGGGAGCAAGCTTTTAACTAGAAAGCAGTGATTTGAATACAAAAGATAAGGGGTGCGATGGAAGAGAGGTGGCACTGCTAAGAGAAGCAAAAGTGAGAGCATAACCTAAAGTCGCACAGAGACCCCACAGTGGCACCTGTGCCATTCTTCCAAGCCTTATTTATACTGGGGAGGTTTCCACTTACAGACTGCAGCTGCCATAAGGAAACTACCAGTAAGTGTGTGCCCAGAGGCAGAACAGGGTAGATCTACAGCAGGGACGGCTCCTGGCCAGCAGCATGGCCAGCTGGCAGCAGCAGCAGCTTTTATTTTTTCCACTCCCTTTTTCCTCCCCCAAAAATTGATGCCCAGGGCTGCTGCCCTGCACCTTAGTTACCCTATTGTGCATGTCCATGCAGTTCTTGCCATTTCCATGTGGCTTCCTTCCATTATCCATGCAAGCAGAGTGAAGTGCACCCTGAGAAGGCACAGCACCCTGGTAGAAAGCCTGGACATATCTACACACTCCTTCCTGTCTGCTTCTGGGGAGTGGGTGGCAGAAGCCTTTTGGTTTTTGAGTTTGTGTTACTCTGCTGGCAGAAAGGAGGGGTTCTGCGGCTATAGAACAGCTGAGAGTTGTGTTGGTGAAACTGTTTAGTTTGCATAAAGCCTCAGTCAGTGATGCAGGAGATGTCTAGAGAAAAGAGGTTGCTGCTTGTAACAGGGGGGCCTTCTCGGAGCTGATTTAACCATGGCCTGCCCACCTGTTTCTGGGCTAACCGCCTGCATTCTTGCCCGCCATGCCTTGTTGTTAATTAATTAGTTAAATATGTAATTAAGCAGGAGGCTGCCCATTTCCTACCCCAATGCCAGGGGGCGCTATCTGCAGCTCCATTCTTCCTCTACACCGCAGCCCAAGCCTCACAGATGGCATCCATAGTTCTTATAATCACCGGCCCCTCGCTGGGCCCCAGAATCCTACTATTGAACCCCTCTATGATCCCTGCATTCTGACAGCGTAATCTGCCTTCATTCTCGGCAAACATGGCTCCCTGAGCTGCTTCCCCCTCATGGGCGTGGTGTCTCCTCCAGGACCTTGGGCTACTAGCCCTGGCCTACCTCCAGGCCAGTCAGAACCCCAGGCCGTCAGCTCTTGGGCGTTCCTCGCGGTGGGCCCCTGGCCCTTCGACCCTTCCGGTCCTGGCCCCAGCACTGACCAGTCAGGAGAAATGTCAGACAGGTTTGTGAGGCCGTGGGCTCATGCTCTTCCTCTGGGGTCCACCTTCCAGACTATCCGAACAAGGGTAACCCACCCAGTTGTGGGGGGTAGGGGTTAAGGCACCTTTCACCAGGGTGGTAACTGGCCTGGCATTTCCTGGGGGCTCCCGCACTACTGGGAGCCCCACCAGGCCACCCACTCCTGGCAGGGTGCAGTTTTACATTGTATCCAGGACCAGGAGCCTCCTGACCATCACCTACAGCTCCTCCCTTATCTCCAGATGATACCAGCAGCCCTCCAGCCCAGCAACATTGTTGCCTGGCCTCCAGCAACAGAACTGCCCTGTTTATATGGGCAGCTCCTGATTCAAAATGGCTGCCCTAATCATGCACCTGGCAGCTGCCAGCTCCAGGCCCTTAAAGTGGCAGGCACAAACAGTGCCCTGCCACACTGCTGCTTTTACCTTTTGGGTTAAAAATCACACCTCTGGGTGTGATTTCCAGCCAGTCTGTAGATTAGAGCAGCCTTCTCTTTTCTCTAATTTGTTAGGATTGGCCTGATGCAGTGTAATAAATCCACTGCTGCTGCCACTAGGTTTCCTGGCCCACAGCTCAGGATTTATTTAGATCTCTGGTACAGTTAACAGATTCTCCAGGTCAGGAAGGAGTGTTACAGTAACTTAGTTAAATAAGAGCTGCAGGTACTGTATTTCTTGGAAATTTAAATATGTATGTCAGAGTTATGTGGGAACAAATAACAACTTCCTACGAAACAGAAGTGAAAAAAATGATTGTTTGTTAAATACACCTGAGAAAACGTGCATCTCCGTGCCCTCTATCTGAAACATAGAAGGTCAGGTAGATTGAAGCTCTTTATCACCTCTTACTGCTAGTGTGCAAACAGCCAGTGGTACAAGCTGTTTCTGTCTCCGTTTCAGAGAACATTGCTCCTCCAGGTATGCTCTCTGAAAATCCTAAACTAGTGTTCTGGCTGGACCATTCACACAAATAATTCCTAAAATGATGCATAATGCCCAGTGTTAATTAAAGCTTACAGTAACAAGCCAATTAAGCATAACTTCATGCTTTGAAGTGATGCATCTGTCTAATCAGCATTTTATGATTATGGCTGGAGAATGAAGGCTTCAGATTAAATGCAGGCTAAACATCACTTCTGTTTTGTAAACAAGGAAGAAATACCAGAACCCTAGTATCTCTTTGATAGTGATTCAGAAAACCAAAAGTATATGGCAAAAGTTAAAAAGTTCTTAATAGATTCCTGTGTCTTGGAAAAGATTTTATATTTTAGTATCTGTGCTTCCTCAAGACATTTCTGTGTTAGACTTAATTGCATCAGATGTTCTAGGGACATAGCTGTCAGTTTATTTTACAACCTGTGTATTTTCAAGCTAATAGTCATGGCTGAGAGATGGCTTCTTTGGATTACGACAGTTTAACAGATCTTGTTTAGAAGTGCACTGATACATCGGTCTGATATCAGATCGACACAGATATAAAGAAAATTGACTGTATTGGAATTCAGCTTTTTTTGCCTGATGTGGCCCGATGTGGCTGATAAATGCCCCATAGCTGCAGCACAGCACGTAGGCGGTGAGAAGCATAGCCTGACAGCTTGGAGAGCTGCGTGCAGCTGGTAAGTCTGTTGTGGTGGAAGGGGAGGGAAGGGGCGTGGGGCTGGGGAAGGTGCTGTCTAGCCAGGGCTGGGCACAGGATGGAGCTGCGGTTAGTCCAGGAGGCACAGAGAGCGGGGGGGGGGCGGCTCCTGTTGCTGCGCACACCCCTGGAGGGCATGTGGGGCATGTGCCCCCAGATCTGTGTACGGGGCGAGGGCAGGCTTCCACTGTGGGCTGGGGCCAGTGCTGTGCCGGACTCTTCCCAGTCAGGGTGTTGGGCCAGGCTGTGCTTGGGGCGGGCAGCGGTGGCACTGGGAGGGTAATTGAGGGGGCTACAGAAAATTTTGGGGTGGCTGCAGTCCCTCCAATCCCCCCTCCCAGTGCCACCACCGCCTGCCTCCAGCACAGCCTGGCCCAGCCCCTGCTAGGAACAGACTGCCCTGCCCCGCACAGATCTGAGGGCAAACGCCCCCCCCTCACCCTCATGCCCTCCCAGGGTGTGCACAGCAGCAGGAGCCACCCATGCCCCCGAGATGAGCCACATCTCCATCCCGTGTCTGTCCCACCCTGGCTGGGCAGTGCCTACCCCTGCTCCACTTCCTCCCTTACCACAGGGGCCTCTATCTGCCCCCTTGCCCCTTTCCTTCTCCCTCCCCTTCTACCACAATGGACTTACCAACTGGACACTGCTCTTCAAAGTATCGGGCTGTATATTGGAAATTTGATCGGTATCGGCTGACATGGCTCCGTAAATATTGGTTATCAATATTGGCCCTAAAAATCTCTTAATCTTTGTTTGTTATGTAAGGAGACATTAAAACAGCTATTAGTCATGAAGCAAAGTAAAGTGGAAAGCTGTAGCACAGCAGTAATTCAAAAGACTTGGTAAAACTACATTTGAATGATTTTTTAAAACTTTTTTTAAGGGTGAAAAATAATGAGAGTCTATTATTTAAAAGAAATTTGAAGTTTGAAACTTTTAAAGTTCAAGAGCAGGGTTAGCAGCAATGGTTTTATTTATTAGCTCTCATGCCTATTTCTGTGTAAGAAGCAAATTCATTTTGTCAGGCAGTGAAGACAATATAGCCTGTGTTACATTTCTGTCAAAATATCTATTATAACTAGCCTATAACTCTCAAAAATCTTATCATCCAGAGTTACATACTATTTAAATATCTAGCAATATAGTTTTAGAAAATAAAATATTCTAGTGACTGGAAGAGATAAATTGCAGTGTTTGTATTTATGTCAAGTGACTTTGCATTGATAAGAATGGCTGTTACAATTGTATTTTTGGCAAACAGAGAATATTATGTATGCTTATTAACACAATTTTGGCATATTTGGAAAGGAATGATTGTTAAATTAATCAACACAGACTTTGACTCTCTATCCTTTTTTATTTTTAGTGTTGCTTGTTTGAGAGTTGATGTACTAGTTAATTCTTCCACTGTCATTTACAACTTCTTTTATATTTCTAAAAATGTTCTTTTTGTTTTGTGTTTTTGTTATCTAGATTTCATCATCCAATTCTCAGTCCTCTTGAAAGCAGCTTTCAGTTAGAAGTAGATGTGCTTGCTCATCTTCTAAAGGCACAGGCTCAGATCTCTGAGTGGAAGTTCCTCCCATCTCTGGTCAACTTGCACAGTGCTCACTCAAAACTGCAGACATGGGGCCAAATTTTTGAGAAACAGCGGGAGACCAAGAAACACCTGTTTGGAGGACAGTCTCAAAAGGCTGTGCAGCCCCCACACCTTTTCCTCTGGTTGATGAAACTCAAAAACATCCTCCTTGCCAAGTTTAGCTTTTACTTTCATGAGGCACTCAGCCGACAAACAACTGCATCTGAAATGAAAACTTTGACTGCTAAAACTAATCCTGATTATTTTGGAAAAATTTCCAGCTTCATCCGGAAATACGATGCTGTCAATGTTTCTTTAATCTTTGACAATCGTGGGTCAGAGAGTTTTCAGGGACATGGTTATCATCATCCCCATTCCTACAGAGAAGCTCCGAAGGGAGTGGATCAGTACCCTGCTGTTGTTTCCCTGCCCAACGACAGACCTGTTATGCACTGGCCCAATGTAATCATGATTATGACTGATAGAACCTCTGACCTCAACAGTTTGGACAAAGTTGTTCACTTCTATGATGACAAAGTCCAAAGCACATACTTTCTGACACGCCCAGAACCTCATTTTACCATTGTAGTTATTTTTGAGTCTAAGAAATCAGAGAGGGACTCCCATTTCATTTCTTTTCTCAATGAAATCTCACATTCCCTTAAGAATTCTAAAGCTTTTGCAAGCCTAAAGCCTGGATCCAAAGGCTAAAAGTCACATGGACTCAAGTATTGCCAAGGCAATATATTAGACTGGGAAATTAAACGTTAACTTTCAAGGATTGTATTCATCCATGATTCTCAGAGTCTAATTAAAAAGGAAACATTATTTTAATATCTATTGTAAATTTTTTATGGCTAAGAAACACTTGAATAAAATTATTTTTTGGCAATGCACATGGAAATAACTTAGCTGTGGTGCACTAAAATGGCTGGGTTGTTTTTTTTTGCATGGTGCTCAGTTTTACAGTATGAATTATTTTTTCAGTCCACAACTTTGTTGCCTTTAATTAAATGGAATGTATGCACTTTATCTTGTTTATGGAAAACTTGGTTAGAATGGACTATATTGTCAGAATACTCTACTGCTGTATTAACTATCAGGAACGATATCTTGTTAATTCTCACCAACACCCACTGGAAATTATTGAAACTTGCCAATCTGGATGAACAGTCTCAATAAAAAAGCCAATGCATCACAAAAAAGTACTTTTATTCTGGTAACTGAAGTTTACTCTTAATAGGTAATGGTACAAAAGACTTTAAAAAAATAGTAACAAGCATTTTTATGACACTTGCTATTACATGACCATTTTAACTTTGAACAAACTAAAAGGTGCATACTGGCCAAATAGAGCTGCAGCAAAACTTTCAATGTTTTAAGTTATTAATTATGTGGGCGATCATTTTTTATATCAAAACTGGGATAATAACTAATTCTGCAATGAAATTGAAGGTGGTGTCTTTAGTTGTAAGTGATTTTTAAGAGTTTAGTAGTAAAAATAACACGCCTTTCAAACAGCCATGATTACATTTCCTTTGTCTCCCTTTCTGAGAATGCATCAGAAAATGGTCCCTTGGAATAAAATTATTTGCAAGTACTATTACTTGCTGTGCTATGGTTTATCATTAGAGCTATTTTGTCTTTATCTTCAGGTCTGTTTCCTATTCTGTGTAATTTACTGGTTAAACAGAAACAGTAACACCACTTTTGGCGCTTCTGTTCACACATTTCTTAACTTGCATTACATTTTTTTTATTCTTTCAAACTATGGGTTTTGTGCCCCTTTAACCTTTCAAATTATCCTACAACAGGAGTGCTCTATTTCCTCTCCAGTTACTACAGAAAGATTCATTTGGCTGTACTTATGGTCCTGTTTTAATGGCTGATCCTATCATCCTTAGTGTGTGCAGTACCTTGCTTTACAAGCAGTTTCATTGGAAATCAATAGGGGCTAATCTCAGAGTGAGGTGAGATGTGAGTATGTTTGGCAAAATCAGACCCAGACTTCAGAAGTAGGAAGCAGCTGCAACATGCAGATTTACTTTGAAGTAGGTTATTTTAAGTTCAAATTGTAGTTGTCTGGTTTCATTTAAGACATGAACAGAGATTGGATGGAGTACAATGAAGTACAAGAAGTCCAAAAACAGACTGGGATTTCATTTTTCTCTTATGGATGTATGTTGCTGCCTTTAGGCAGTTGACTTGGGCTGGGTGTTGCACTCCTGATGCAAATACAACCATTCTCAGTCTTGGTGGCACTGCTTGCAGGTCTTGAAAAGACGAGACCTGTGAGTGCTTCTCCTTTTCTGCATTAAACAATGCCACTGAGATTTCACTGGGCTTGTGTTCTAATACCATTTCTCTCTTGCAAGTGTCCTGGGCTTTTTCCCTTTGTGAAGCCATTGTTTTAGTGTTTGAAATGGTAACCGAGGTTACATGAGGGCCAGATGGTTTGTCTCTGGAAACTGCTAGAATTAAGGACAGGTGGGTCACAAATCAGCCTATGCCGTCACTACCCCCCATGTGCAGCTAGCCCAGTGAGGGGAGGGGCCACCAGTCCTCACCCTCTCTAGGCTGGAGATTTATAATTTACCCCAGCCCTGCCTAATCTGCCTGGATCTCTGCCCAGCCCCACGTGCTTCACTGGGACATACTACCACCCTC
The DNA here is from genome assembly GCF_000455745.1 of Alligator sinensis. Classification (NCBI taxonomy): domain Eukaryota; kingdom Metazoa; phylum Chordata; order Crocodylia; family Alligatoridae; genus Alligator; species Alligator sinensis. The sequence goes on along the minus strand of NW_005842814.1, from coordinate 487,848 downwards.
AGCTGGGCAACAAGGTTTGGTGCAAATCCTGCACCCCTGCCCACTTCCCCCTGCCAGCCCTATTTTGGGCTGTGTTGGGGGGCAACATAAGTGTTCCCTCCACTGGGTTTGAGTCATGTCAGGGGTGGCGTGTAAGGAGAGGGCTCCTGGGGCAGCTACTGCTCTTAATGGCACCCACATTGCCCCTGGCTGTGGGGCTCTGGGAGTGGCCTTGCCCATGTGGCTGAGGTGTAGCAGGTAGGTGCTGCCAGGATTACAAGTGGAGCTGTGCAGTGCAGGGGGGCCAGTGGCTGGGACTGGCTCGCAAAAAGGTTGGACGGACACAATGCAGATTGTGACAGGCCTTGCAGGTGGCCTGAGCAGCCCCCTGTGCATTTTGGTTGCAGTGGAAGGAGCCCCTGGGCATTAAGATCCACACCTGCAGAGCTGACGGATATGGCTTCATCAAAGTACCTAACCCTGTGCCAGATGAGGGGAAACCTCCTGTCTTATTATAGCCAGATCCTGTTAGTTGTGTTGTGCTTGTGGTTGCCTTCCATGCTCCAAGGAGCAGCTCCTTTCAAAATGATGGGGATGCCTATAGGGTTCCTCTCCCCAGTCATTAAGCATAACTATAACAAAAGGAAAACTCCCTTCAAAAGAAGTACATGGTACTAAATGTTGGGGAGAGAAATAGCAGCTGCTTTTGTGCCAGAGCTGGTCATGCTGTGTTAGGTGATCAAGGCCAACTGCTCAGAGAAGTAAGAGGGAAGAGAATGATATGGAGCAGTGGTGCTCAACCTTTTGGCCCTGCAAGCCAGATTACTGATGTGAGGCTAGTCAGCAGGCTGGATTGGGCCATGGGGCTCAACTCCATCCCCTTCATACCTTGCACATTGGGATTGGATTCTGTGGTTCCTGCACCACATCCTCCAGCCCCCCCACCTGCCAGGATTGTGTTTCATGACTCTGGCTCTGCCCCTGCTCCTGCCCCTTCCAGCCCCTTGCACCTCCCAATTGGGTCCTGTGGTCCTGACACTGCCCCTGGGAGCCTGGCACTGCCCCCTGCCAGTCTGTGACACCAGGATTGGGCCATGGGGCCTGGCACTGCCTGCATGCTGGGATCAGGGGGGCCATCCAGTGCTTGGCCTGGGGTTTCCCATGGGCCTAGAACAGGGATAGGCAACATTTTTTGGCCGGAGTGCTGAAAAAACTACAATGTCTACCTTGGAAGGTGCCAGAGTGCCAACATGCCAGAGCCCGGAGCAGTTGTTTGCAGCCTCCTGGCTGCAGCCGGCCCACAAAGCCTGGTCTGTGTGCAGCAGGGTTTACAGCCTCCCAGCCGCCTGCTGGGAGCAGCCTGGGCTCTGTGGCTGCTTACAGCCTGGGCTGGTGGTGGTGTGCTGAGCAAAATGGCTTTGCGTGCCATGTTTGGCACGTGTGCCTGGGATTGCTGACCTCTGGTCTAGAAATCTGGCAGGAGGGGAGTGGTGCCACTGCTCCCCAGTCACAACATTTCTGGGGAGCCCCGTGGGCTAGGTGATATGGTCCTGTGGACTGCCTTTGGCCCGTAGGCTGGGGGTTGAGCATCCTGATATAAAAAAATACAAAGCTTGAATAGTGGCGAGGCCCAACACTATGGCGAGGCCCAGTTCTGAACTTGGCATCTGAGCTGTTTCCAATGGGTTGAAACAAAAGCCTGTCTCTGAACTGCTTAGAATTTTGACATGCTGCAGCAGCCAGCATTTGGTACATGATGTTCAGTAACTGTTAGCACGTAAGAGTTTTCTTAATGCCGTGCAAGTTAAACATGGATTCTGCAGAGGTGAAGCTGAGGCAATATTAGATAAGAATAATGTGATGGAGTCACATTATTCAGGCAGATTTGCTGACCTGAGAATGGTTTTGTCTAATTTTATATTTTGGAAGTGGAAACATTAAGTATCCAGAAATGTGCTCAGCCACAAATAGACATGAGTAAGACGTAGCTTCTGCCTTAAAGAACTTGGATTCTAAATGGCAAATGGTGCAACAAAAGTGTAAGAGTTGTCATTTGTTAATGTATAGGTATACCTTTAATAAGAAGCAACACTAGTTAAAAGGTGGCAGAAGGAGGGAGTGACAAGATAGCAAGATGATTATTCAGTTACCTGGCAAATGTATACACAGTTGACATTTTTATTTAAAAAATAAGAGAGTTTTAACCTTAGAACAGTGGTTTTCAACATTTTTAGACTCTCAATGTGTTGCTTGATAGATTAGAGTCACCCCTTGGAAAATGTCAGCTCTTAGTTTTCACTCAACTTTTGACTATAGAAAAATAATAAAGTGGTTTTTCCTGTTGCAAAGAACTCAGAAAGACCAAAAGACGTCAGCATGCTCTTGACACTGTGGATTCCTATTGGAAATCCCTGGGTTTATCTTGTGAATGACATTTGCACAACTAACAGAGGTAACAATGTGTGGCACCTGACCAGCACCCTTGAGAGGATCTCAAGACACCTCATGATGCCAAAGCACCCTGGTTGAGAATCATTGCCTTAGGACCTAGTGGACTAATACAATGTTTGCGCTATTCCATCTTGCCACCTATTCCATTCTACTTCCCCAAATTAAGTATACAAGGTTTAAATACTACTGCACTTTAGATGTCTTGTATAAACTATTGCATCGGATACAAAATGTAAATCTACTTATGGCAACAGAGTTAAACCCAGTGCTTTTGGGCATATTTAAAAGATTTAAAGGTTATTGAGGCATTGATCTACTCAGTACCCACAAGTTGCTTAGAATAGCAACCTAAAAGCTTTTCGTATTCTAAACTCTGAATACCCAGTCACTTACTTGAGTCCATGAAGATTCAAGTAGATGCTCTTAATTTAATACTGCTTGTTTCAGATGTGGATTTAACTGCAAAAAGTATTCTTGGACCTCTTGCATATTTCATAATTGTGTCTTGTAAGCTGTTTCTATGTGCAGTGTTTCTTTTTTCCTTAAATAAAATATCTTTCTAGCTCTACTCTTTGGTCTGAAAATGGAATATGGGGAGCTAAGACTGGCAATATGATGTAGGTTGGGCTGTAGGGAACTCTTAACATGAGCACAACGCTCAAGCTATTAAAACTTTAATGATGTAAAAATATGTTCTCTGTATCCCATCAGAAAGCTCCAAAGCCCAAGGTTTACCTAATTCACTGACTCTAAATTTTTTATATCTTCTCATGAAATGCATATAAATCATTTCATGGCCATCTTCTAGCAGCCAGTTTTCCCCAAAGGGTGCCCCTACAAATCTCTTCTCTTCTGCACCATGCACTATGTCTTCAAGTCTCTGTCTCTCACCCTGGTGCTGTTTCTGTTTGAGATGGGCTACTTAGGAATCTCTCATTTACATATATAGTACCTGGTGCCTCCAGAGCAACCTGTGATGATCTGCTGTGGGACAGAGATGGGCCTTGGGATCCCCTAACTTAGCAGTTCACAAACTATGTCCCAGGGACTGGGTCTGGCCCGCTGAGCTGTGGCTTCAGCAGAATTTGGAAGCAGGGAGCCCAAACCACAGCACAGCTGGGCAGTGGGGAGAAGAGGGGTCCTACTGCTGGCTCTCTCAGACCCGAGCTGGATCATTCCAGTCCATTTTTAGAAAATGTTGCTACCCCCTACCCCCTAAGTGAAGTTGCACGGGCACATCTGACACACATAAGCAATGAAGGACCCTGCAAATTTTCACAGTGTTAAACCTGCCTTTCCATATTTCTTCAGTATGGGATTGACATAAAGATAAATGAATCCTTCCTTTCTCAGGATCAAGGGTACACAGTGTCTCTCTGAAGAGCATTCTGTCACTAAGGAGGAGCCCCTTCTGCTTTTTTAACATTACTTTTATTTACTGTAAAAAATATGCAGCTGTCTGGTCTCTTTTCTTCAGTTCAGTGACATGGAGCAAAGGTACATTTCCAAGGTCTGTACCCTGCACTGCAGTTTCTGGCTTTTAAAGCAGGTGTTGTAGTAACTGGCACAAAGTTCTTTAGGTCACAGCTGGATGCTGAATGTACCCTGGTGGCATGTGGCTGAGATAAGAATAGTAAAGCTGCATCAGAGGAGCAGGCTAGGCTGTGGAAGATGTGTTGGGGCAGATAACAGCAGCTTTAGGGGGAAAGGGTCGGAAATAACAGAAGAAAAAGGACTGCTTTTAAAGGTAAAATCTTCTAACACACTGGCCCAGATGGGGGTGAAAGGAGGAAGAGGAAAGGGGGAGGGAGAGGAGGGTTCTTTGAAGTCTTCAGGTGAAAGTCCCAACAGGATTAAAAATATTATTTAAACATAGTACATGTTGTGTGTGATACTTAGGGGAAGCATCTACACATGCATTTACTCCGGTCTAAGTTTACACTGGTGTAAAATAATCTGGTGTAAATCTTTCTGAGCAGACATCTATGTATGTGGAGATTAGGGAGCAGATTTGAACCCATGTTCCTGCAGCCCAGCATTGGGCCCCTGCCAGCACTGAGGGGGGCCCCAGGCTCCCCCTGGGTGCTAGCCCAGGGGCTGGGAGGGAGCACTGGACCAGGAGACAGCTGTCCCCCTGCCCCAGCAGTGGCTCCACAGGGCAGTTGTGAGCCTGCTCTGGGCTATACATGCAGACTTCCCCATGCAGCCGGGGGCTAGCTGGAAACTGTCCCAGTCTGGGGCAAGTCCCAGCCAGCTGCAAGCTGGGTGAGGAATTCTCCCCATGCAGGGAGCTCCTGGCCCCAGCTCTGCGATTGGACTGAGGGCTCCTTGTCCCCAGGAGCTGTCTGCTGCTGGGACGATCATGGACCCAAGGCCAGAAGCTCCCTGCTGCCAGGGCAGGGGGACATTCTCTCAGCCCAGGCTCTGCCATTCAAGTCCGCCCCAGCAGCAGGCAGCTCCCAGGGGCAGGGAGCAATCTCTCAGCCCGCGCTCCAATTGTGGAGCCGCTGCTGGGGCAGGGGAACACTGTCTGAGCCCGGACTCTGCCTTTGGAGGTTGCCCCAAGAGCAAGGCAGCTCCTGAGGGCAGGAAGCAATCTCCCACCCCCTGCTGCCTGGATCACTGGGAGCAAATTGCTCCTAGTCAGCTGTTTACATGTGCCTTGCTGTGCAGAAACTACTCCGCAGTTAGTTTTCTACCTGCACTGGCAAATGCAAATGTAGACATGTAGGTGGTGACACCTACTGTGTAGTAAACTGGTCTACTGCACAGTAAAGCATCCCATGTAGATGCGCTCCATGGCATCTTTTGCAGTTTTCTATAAAGCATCAGCACTGGCCATTTCAGATAGAGGATGCTAGGCTAAACCGATCGGTGTTCCAATTAGGTATGGCAGTTCTAACATTCTTCACTAGAATCTGGACTGAGATCACCAAGTGCAGGCCCGGTAGGCTACCAAGTCTTTGTAAAATTTATACTTTGTCTTAATACTTAAAATCAGCAAGCTAAACTTATTTTAAATAGGTGCAACATAGACGTTGCCACCAGAGGGCAGTTTGAATGCAAGAATCTTTTAAGCCTTGGAGTACTTTTCTCAATAAAATAAATCATGTTATAAATGCTTACAGAAATTGGATTGTAATACTTTGTGCTCCGTAGTAACACTTTGAAATGCTGGCTTAAAAACATTTTTTAAATAAGTCTATTTCAGTTGCAGACAGCAATGACAGGTGGTAGCTTAATGATAATACTTAGAACCTTAATTTGATTTAATCAATTTGATTTGTATTTTCAGAAAGAAATTCCTTTAAGAAGTTGCCTCTTCTCTTGTGAATAAGAAACACTTTTGATTGAATCATTCACAAATTATTAGTTCATTAAGAAAGCTTTTAAACCTTTTCTGGTTTTGAAGCACTCACTTTTAACTCCATAAGTAGGAGTTGTTTCTGATTTCTTCAAAGCAGGAGAAAATATGTCTATGTTTAAAACTGGCTGCATTCAGCAGGAGGCCTGATCTGTTGTTTCCAGTCAACCCATTTTGAACTATTTAAATGTACTCTGGAAAGTTTGAATATTTTCCCGAGGTACTTCCTTTGGATGGAAGGAAAGGCATTCAAATCTATGGCAAGACAGGTGATCATTGAATTGGATACAATCTAACAAATGTCACATCTCTTATTTGGCCCTTTAAAAAGCAAAAAGCTTTCATACTGTTTGTTTCTTTCTTCAACACGATCTATTAGAATTGTATAAATTAGTTGTGGACAGTGAACATATGAAGACACAATCTTCCTTCAGGGACTTACGCAGGTTACTTCCTAACTCTCTTTGGTTTGCAGTACACTCAATTTACAATGTTTCGAGTTACATTTCGCACTTACCGCCTTCCCAGCAACACACTCCTAGCCACCATGGACGTTACCAGCCTATATACCAACATCCCACACCAGGATGGCATCCAAGCCTGCCTTACATATCTACAGGAACAAGATTACAACCCAGAATACAGACCCAAAGATATTACTGAGCTTATACACTTCATCCTCACACACAACAATTTCACTTTTAATAATCAACACTTCCTCCAGATGATGGGAACAGCTATGGGCACTAAAATGGCCCCACAGTATGCCAACCTTTTTATGAGCCACCTGGAAGAAGACTTCCTCAAGAACTGCACCATCAAACCCTTACTATACCTAAGATACATCGATGACATCTTCATCATTTGGACTGAAAACCTGCAATCTCTGATTGAGTTCCATCAGAAATTCAACAATCACCATCCCTCCATCCGACTTTCTTTAGAATACTCCA
>NW_005842814.1:472288-480562 GCF_000455745.1 Alligator sinensis | reverse complement strand
TTGCAGGGGTTTGGGTTGTAGCCGTGTTGGTCTAAGGACATAGGCAGACAAGGTTCCTTGGGTGAATTTGATATCTTTTATTAGACCAACCCAAATGGTTGGAGAATAGTTATTAAGCAAGCTTTCGGGTTCAAAAACCCTTTGTCAGGCTAAGGAAGTTTCAGCAGTTGGTGTGTGCTCTTCCTGGATGGAATGAAAAGTAAAGAAGCCAGGGGCTGGGCTGGGGAGTCAGTTGCTTCTGGCTTCTTTACTTTTCATTCCATCCAGGAAGAGCACACACCAACTGCTGAAACTTCCTTAGCCTGACGAAGGGTTTTTGAACCCGAAAGCTTGCTTAATAACTATTCTCCAACCATTTGGGTTGGTCTAATAAAAGATATCAAATTCACCCAAGGAACCTTGTCTGCCTATTTCGCACTTACAGCGTTTATAAATTGACACCCTGTTTCAACTTTATGACCTCAGTTTCAACTTTACAACACTTGATCCGATGCAGTGCCATGGCAGCAAACAAGTTTGCTGCGTCACTCATCTCCCTGGAGAACATTTGGCCAAACTTCCTTGGGCACTTTCTTGAAGAAATCAGACAAGACTCCAGAAAAACCTGCAGCCAAGACTCCTGAGAGGACTCCAGCCAAGAACCCTTCAAAAAGTCCAACCAAGAGTCCTTCAAAAAGTCCAGCAAAGTCACCTCAAAGAAGTCCTTCCAAATCAATATGATTGCTATTTACAATATAAATACATTAATGTAGCTATATTACTCATCTATAATAATTGAGTACAAAATTCTGGGGTATTTTTGGTGAAAATAGGGTATTGGGCCTTGGTTTAGGAACCAATCCCTCATTTATAACATTGTTTCTTATGAGAAAATTGGTTCCAAGGTACAATGTTTTGACTTAGGATGCGGTTTTCAGAGAGAGAGAGAGAGAGAGAGAGAGAGAGAGAGAGAGAGAGAGAGACCTGTTGTTCTTTGAGGGCAACGATGGCATGTAGTCTGGTGCATGGGACAGGGAGACAGAAGATCTGTTATAGACTCCTTGGGTTATCTTAGGAAAGTACATACATCATCACCTGAGCTTCAGCTTTCCCAGGTGTAAAATGCTGACAATGATTCTTAAGTCTTCTTTGAAATATGCTTTGAAAGCTCAGATTGAAAAATATGACATGAGAGCTAGGAACTGTGGTTGTAACGGCAAAGTAGAAAATATCAATTTATTTTTAATATAAATAACAACCTTGAATAAAAAACACAAGTTGGCTCAAAAACTCCACTTTTTTGAACAACTCAAGTTAAAAATAAGAGTGGTAAATATATAGTGTATTATATATTTACCACTCTTATTTTTAACCTGATGAGTTGTTCAAAAAAGTGCTTTTTGGAGCCAGTTTGTGTTTTATAATGGCGGAATCAGAGATTCAAAATAAATTGATATATATTCATTCATGTTTCATCTTAGCCTGATATGTTATTGAAAAATAGTAAAGTGAACTGTCATATAGTCTTAACTGTGAAGGATACTGATAATAAAAGCCATTAGGGATAGAAAACTTGTACATAAACCAACATCTGCTTTATGATTGGCTAGTATTCCAGAACATGTAGTGAGGCTGGTATTAAACTACAAGATATGAGAGAGTATGGCTCCTTATCATGGCAGCACATATTTCTGGGATATTATGAAACAAGAAGCATTTTATGAAACAAGGAGCTTCTGTTCACTGTCCTAGTATTCAAGACTATCACCCCCCCTAAGATTGATGTACAGTGTTTCAAATGCTTTTCTTGGAGGTTAAAAGTGGGGAAGGGCTTTACACTGCAAAATATGAATGTTGATCATCCCTTTCAGATGAGCCAAGTATGTAACACTAGCAACTATTTCTCTTTAGTGTTTGTCACCCAATCACTGTGCATGTTTTAAAATCTAGCAATATTCAACTGGTTACTATGGCAATAATGTACTAGTAGTTGTCATGGTGATAAAGGGCAATTTTTTTGTCAATTTCTTAGATGAGGGAGATATGGGCATTTTTTGGTCTCTCAATTTGATCATTTTGCTTTGTGCTTATAGATAGTGTATGTGCACATATTCTTGTGTACAATTATTTTCTCAGTTTTTGAATCCTGAGGTTTTGTTTCAGAATTGTAATGTTACAAACACCTCTGTAAAGCCATAAATTGCTATGGCTAACATAATTACACGCTATACTAAGTGAGGTATGTTAACAGGAGATGTAGCTAGTATAGCTATTTTCAGATATTTTGTTCATCGTGTGTGTGCACTTTCTACCTGTATTTGGCTACAATCTAGGTAATAGTTCAGACTGGGTGCGTCTACATGAGATGCTACGTCGCCGTAGGAATGAGCTACGGCAATGTAGCTCATCACTATAGCAACATAATGTTGGCGGTCATGAACCGTGATGCCAATGCTACTGTGCAATGAGCTACTGCACAGTAGTCAGAAACAACACATGAGCTGCTGGGATTATGCAGTAATGGTAGTAAAAACTGCACAGTTGGGCACACGTGTAGATGCACCCAGTGCATTAAACTGTGGTATTCTGGATCTTAGGGAGAGGTAGGGAAACTTCTTGTTATCGTTAAGCCTTTATTGTAACAACCAAACCCTGAACCCAAAACGGTTGGCTGACCACTTCCTGTGGATGACATTAATCTTTGGTAAGGGAGTTAACCCTTACTATTACATAAGCAAAACATGGCATTTTAGACTAAGCAAACAACTTTGCTTTAGGTCTTTTTGTAATACAGTGTTGTGTGCTCTGTCTTAGAAACATCTCTTTCTATTGCAGTTTCATTTGATCTGCCTCTGCTCAGTGATAGTATCCACATTTTGTTTTTCTCTACTCATGGACACTGCTTCAGCCTCCCTTGGGGTTTTTTGTGCATGTAGGTCAGCAACAGGAAAAGTACATTGTACATAAATTGTATTGGTTGAAAAATCTCTCTCCTTAAGAGATCAAGATAACTAATTCTTACTACTTATATTTTAACCCCTTAAAAAGAAACAGGGTAGTTGTTAGCTGCTTTTGCTCAGGTGCATGAGAAACTGAAGTATTACACTAAAAAAGGGCATTTTCCAGAATGCCCTTTCTTATTTACAAAGAAACAAGTCTATAGGATGCAACTGAGTTAACTCCTAGCTGCATTCTAACTGTCCTTTAGAACTAGTAATAATTTTACAGAAAGCCTCTCAGTGCTCAGATACTACAGAATTACAAAATTTCAATTTTACTTTTGCCTAATACTTCCATTGGAAAGAAGCCTTTTCAAAAGATTTAATATAATGCATTTTCAATGCAATTTGTTTCTTAAGTATGTAAAAGAATATGTTATTTTGCCCAGACTGATGGTTGGTTATAACAAGCTAAACAATTTACTTTGCTAATATACATATTTTCAAAGTCTCTAAAATCTTCGCCACACTCAAATTTTCTAGTCTATACTTCTAAATGGCAGTGAGAAAAGAATATTGGCAGTACTTCAGGCAAGAAGTGCGTGTGTTGGTTTCATAAGATGTTTCTTGTTTGCATACATCAGGGAATCTGGGAACAGAAAATATTCTGATTCTGAGGTATGCAAATTAGGCATACTAATAGACCAGTATTTCTTAAAATCTTACTGCATTCTAGGTTTTTCAGCTAATAAACCTTAACTCTGCCAGTGCAACCACTTTAATGACTTCTGAGCATAGGAGAGAGACTAGCTGAGAATTTTGTTATTAGGATTTGGGTTTGCAGAAATCTGGGTTAAAATCTGGACTGTGCATTAAATTTAAGAAAGGAAGCACAGCTGAATCAAAGAAGATTCTTTTTTTTAAATAATAGCTGTATACTTCCACATGCAATTAATTCAAAGAGCTTTTCTCAGTTGCAGATGCATATCTTGGAGTGCACATTCTTGGTCAGTCTCTGGTGCATCATTATAAACATAAAAATAATAACTGCAATGATGGTTTCCCCTTATACAGCTTTCATATGGCTCCCCAAAATCATACTAAACCATAACACTGGCTTAACACTTCTGAGTAGTTAGGAACATCATGCACTGTATAATACCTTGCTAATCTGTGCTTAACAAAACCATTGAAAAAGCTACGCACAAAATTAGTGGTATCTTTTCACCTCCCAGCAAAGATTTAACAACAGATGTAGTGTGAGGTCTTTTATAACTAAAATTTCAGTATTTTATTATTATTTATAAAATGCACTATATAGCATTTACATCAGTGAAGTACTGGGGTTAAATTCAGAAGTGTGTTGAATTGATAGTGTCCCACAGATGCAACAAGTGGAGGTTGAAAGGTAAAAAGTGTTTCATAGTCAATGGCTATTAAAAACCTTATCCAGAGCTTCAGATTTTTACATTATGATTAAAAATTATTCCTTAGCATGAATTAATGAGATTCCATTTAATCAGTACTTTGTACAGAATCCTGGTACAAATAGCAAATGTGATTTATCTTAGTCATTACGGCTAAGTACAGACAGTCAAAAAGCCTGAGGCTGAATTAATTCAGTCTTTTCAGGTCAGTTTAAGCTGCAAAGATTGAACCAAAAAACCAATGAACAGACACTTACTTTTGATTCAGGAAATGCAGCCACATGTCTGCAGTGGCTCAAGCCAGAAACTCTGGGGTGCTAGACCATGGCTCTCTGGTACCTAACCAGCATGGGCTGAGTATTCGCTTCATCTTCCTGCTGCCGTTGAGGTCCCTGGAATTTGCAGTCCAGATCCACAGGTGCAGGACTCTGCAGGTTGCTCATTACTTCCTCTTCCTGCTTCCAGGTGCTTCTGGGATTAGTAGTCCACAGTTGCAGCCAGCAATAAGTTAACAGGGCAAGGCAGCTCCATACTCAGGGAAAAGGGAGTTTAACCCCCCTCCCTGGCTCCAGACCCCAGCAGGGGTTGCCTGTGGGGTGAGGGCAGGGAAATGAGCTGGCCAGTGAGCCAGCCCTCACTGCTCCAGCTAGGGAGCAGAGGGGTGGTGTTGCACAAACTGCTAGTTTTGTGCCCCTGGAGGCTTGTCCAATCCATCTCTAGGAGAGAGTCACACACACAGGCTGGGTCCAATTTTAAATTTATTGTTTGCAAACAGATCGACAAGGGAGCTAAATCGCTTAAATCAGAGTCGACCCCAAACAGGGTCTGAGGTTTCTTTTTATATCTAATATAAACAATAGATTTTAACGTGTCGCGTGATTATTGGCAGCCTAAGCATTACGTCTTGCATCATATGTCTAGCAGTTATATGTTCCATGATGGTTTACATACATGTCTCATTTACATCTTAAATCCCCTCCCTGGGGCAGTCCTTAAGCCCCTCTCGGTCATCCTTCGGTCAGGGTCTGATTTCTTTACATCAACAGTTTTCCCTGTCCCTCTTCTCTTATCTCTCGTAAGGAGTTATTTATTGCATCTGTTCCTGGCTCTGTCTGCAGAAGTTTAGTGCTACTCGTAAATCTATCATTGGCCTACATGCCTTAGCAGAAGCAATTGTGATAATATGCAGAAACAATTATAAAAGCAGGATGTATAGATTATGCTATATTTTTACCACACTTTCATTAGCACTTATGTTTCACATGGTTTCAAAAAACTTTTTTACATTCTGCTTCAGCTTTTAAGAAAAACAGAAAGGAATGGAAAAACTCAGAGAAAAGGGTAGCATGTTAAATTATAAAACAAGCAAGCGAATGAACCCATGATGATGATAAAATGGTAATAAAAGAGATATTCTGAATGACAATCCACTGATGAGACAAGAGATTCCTATCCCTATGAGCCACCAATGTGATGTTGCAGCTGGTAAAGTGAGCAAAACTCTGGCTTGCATCCATAGATGCTTCTCAAGCAAATTCCAGGATGTCATCCTCCCGCTGTACTAGGCCTTGGTGAGGCTGTAGCTGGAGTACTGCATCCAATTCTGGGCTCCACGAGTTAAAAAGGATGTGGAGAAACTTGAGAGAGTTCAGAGGAGAGCCACGCACATGATCAGGGGGCAGGAGAACAGGCCTTATGATGAGAGGCTGAGAGCTACGAGACTATTCAGCCTGGAAAAGCTCAGACTCAGGGGGGACCTGGTGGCTGCCTATAAGTATATAAGGGGTCTACATCAGGATATGGTTGAACGCCTGTTCACCAAGAGTGCCCCATGGGATGACTAGGTCAAACGGTCACAAACTCCCCCATGACCATTTCAGGCTGGACATAAGGAGGAACTTCTTTACTGTCCAAGCCCCCAAGGCCTGGAACAGACTGCCACCAGAGGTGGTGCAAGCACCTACTCTGGACTCCTTTAAGAGACATTTGGACATTTATCTTGCTGGGATCTTTTGACCACAGCTGACTTCCTGCCCCTGGGGCAGGGGGCTGGACTCAATGATCTTCCGAGGTCCCATCCAGCCCTAATGTCTATGAAGCCTATGAAATCTATGAATCACAATAACTCTGAATTGTCAATGAAGCAACATTGCTTTAAAGATATAACTTTAGGGTAATTTCTCAGGCAAAGAGGATAAGAACAGTGAAGATCAGAAAAAAAAACCCTTAGTGATAGTGAGGTCTGAAACGTTTAATGTGTTTTGGTTTGCCAACGTATTAGATGCCAAACCAACTGGCAGTTACACAGATACGTAACTTCATTACCACGAGTAACACCACTGAAATCAAGCATATAGGTCAACTTTTTCCATTTGTGAACCCCTAAAATTTTTTAAATGGAGGTGCTGGATCCCTTTCAAAATTTGGAATGGAGGGCAGACCCTTTTGAATTCACATACTTTTGACTGATCATAGTAATTTTTCCTGGACCATAGTCTGTGGATCTCCAGGGGTCTGTGAACCATAGGTTGAAAACCACTGATATAGGAATTGTTTGTAAGATGATGCCTTAGTTTGAATAAAAACTCTGATCCTGGTGGGGAACTCTGGGTACTACTGTAATACAAATAATAATTAATAATTATTTGTATTATTTATATAACACTCCAGGTCTGCCGTAGGAGTATTATAGAAATAAGTAAAGTCTTCTGCCTTAGTTTATTTTTTCACGCAGCATGACAACAACCAATTATAAAATATCAGACCATAATGAAAGATACTGGAGAGAGTGTTAAACCTGATAGGAAAAATGGTGTTTGGTTTGGTGTTTTTGCTGATTCATAACCATTTGAGCCATTGTTATTTTAACTTTCTGTTTTCTTACTTATCAATAATGCATTGATTTTAATGTCTAATTTCATCAGTGTGTGTTCCAATAAGGGAAGGGCGTGACAACAGGAAGACTAGCGATTATATATATATATATATATATATATATATATATATATATATATATATATATATATATATATATATATATATATATATATATATATATATATATATATATATATATATATATATATATATATATATATATATATATATATATATATATATATATATATATATATATATATATATATATATATATATATATATATATATATATATATATATATATATATATATATATATATATATATATATATATATATATATATATATATATATATATATATATATATATATATATATATATATATATATATATATATATATATATATATATATATATATATATATATATATATATATATATATATATATATATATATATATATATATATATATATATATATATATATATATATATATATATATATATATATATATATATATATATATATATATATATATATATATATATATATATATATATATATATATATATATATATATATATATATATATATATATAATTTTATTTATAATACACATAATAAATGTGTGCATACATATATATACATCTATATATACATACATGTGTATATATATGTGTGTGTATATATGTATATGTATGTATAGATGTAAATATACATATACATATGCACACATTTATTATAATGTGTATTATAAATAAAATAATACATACATATATAATAGCTGATCTTCCTGTTGTCAGTTTCATATTTAAAAAGTGTACATGTACGCTGCAGCTAGGGGTGGAGGGTGTGTGCGTGTGCACACGCACACACACGTGTTTTGTTTTTAAATATGATGCTGAGGGCCCTGCCACGCATTCAAATTAAAGCTGCACAGGAACCAGCCATAGAGTTGCTACATTTTCAGGCACTGCTTCTGGTAGCAGGCTGGCTTTTTTTTTTATAGCGGACTAGCCATTTTTATAGAGGGGCTGCCCGCTGCTT
>NW_005842814.1:468322-470843 GCF_000455745.1 Alligator sinensis | reverse complement strand
AAAAAGGTGACCTTTGGCTGGCAAATTTGAGCCTTTTCCCGTGACACTTTATACCCTTTCTTTCCCAGGGTATTCAGCAAGGATTTTGTTGCTCTTTTTTCCGTCTGCACATCAGGGCTTGCTATCAATAAATCATCAACATACTGCAGCAGCGCCACCTCAGGATGTCTCTCTTTCCAGTGCTCCAAGTCTTTTTGCAATGCTGTTCCAAAGATATGGGGGGATGAGACAAATCCCTGGGGCAACACTGTCCATAACAATTGAGTCTTATGATATGTGTCCGGGTCTTCTCATTCAAAGGCAAACAATTTCTGACTATCTTCGTGTAGCGGGATAGAGAAGAAAGCATCTTTTAAATCTAACACAGAAAACATCTTGGCATCTGCTGGAACTTGGGTCAAAATGGTATGTGGATTTGGGACCATAGGAAGATTCACTAAAACCTTTTTGTTTATAGCTCTCAAGTCTTGCACTAACCTGAAGGAGGCACCATCTGCTTTGGGCACACCCAGGATCGGGGTATTAAAGGGGGGTGATCCCTCTATTAACCACCCATACTGCTTGAATTTTTCAATCAGCGGCTTCAAACCTGCGCAGGTGGTTTTCTTCAGAGGATACTGTCTCACACACACAGAACCCTCTCCCTCCTTCAGGGGAATCTTGACTGGATTTATGTATTTTGCCCGGGCAG
This sequence comes from Alligator sinensis, assembly GCF_000455745.1. Classification (NCBI taxonomy): domain Eukaryota; kingdom Metazoa; phylum Chordata; order Crocodylia; family Alligatoridae; genus Alligator; species Alligator sinensis. The sequence goes on along the minus strand of NW_005842814.1, from coordinate 470,152 downwards.
GGGTCCCATCTGCCCACACACATGAATCAACATTCTCTAAGATCTCAATTCCTTTGGCTTCTGACACAGTCTCGGCAGCCCGGAGGGCCATTTGGTAATTTGAGCCCTGCTTCACTGGTAGCTGCACTATAATTTGATCCTCACGGAAGAAGACTTCAGCTTGGAGTTTTGTTAGTAAATCTCGCCCCAGGAGAGCTACGGGACAGGCAGGGGAAACTATAAAAGCATGCTCCAACATATTATTCCCAATTTTCATGAGGAGGGGCTTACACACAGGCAATCTAGTTCGTCTTCTCTCTATACCTTCTACAGTCACATGCTTTCCACTTTTTTTAGCTAAAAAGGGTTTTATTGGAATCATAGAAAAGGTAGCTCCGGTATCTACTAGAGCCTCATAGTCTCTGCCACCAACCTTTATTTTCACCATGGGATCCTTCCGAGCGCTCGCCCGTAAGGTGATGGCCTTGGATCCCGGTCTCCTTCAGCTAGAATCTTCCCCTGAAGATTCTGCCCGCATTTGGCGGCTCCCCTGCTGAGTTTCCCTCTGTTTGTCTTTCAGCTTAGGGCAATCCCTCTTCCAGTGTCCTTTCTCTCGACAATATGCACATTCGTCAGGCTTAGGTTGGCCTTTTCCTTTCTTCTGCCCCCCCTCAGGTTTCTCCTTCCATCCCCCACCAATGTTTGCGCTTTTGCCCAAGGCAGCTGCTAGCATTGTCATCTGTTTTTGTCCACGCTTTTCCTCTCTCCTCTCTGCCACCTGATCACGATTCCCATAAACTTTATATGCAATCTCTACAAGTTCTGAAAGTGGTTCACCCGCTGCCCCCTCAGTCTTTTGCAACTTCTTCCTTATATCTGGGGCCGCCTGCCCAATATACATCAGATTCACCATGTGCTGATTTTCTTGGGCCTCAGGGTTCAAGTCACTAAATTTCTTAAAGGCATCTAACAAACGTTCCAGGAAAATCGAGGGAGATTCATCCTTCCCCTGGTGGACTTCGTACAATTTAGAGAGATTAGTTACCCGTGGCACTGCCTTGCCCAAAGCTTCCACTATAATTCCTAAATAAGCATGATTACGCTGTCTCCCGTCCGCTGAACTGTTATTTTAATTGGGACTCTCAATGGGGCATATGTCCCGTATATTTCCTCCAGCTCCTTCTAGGCGCTCTTTGGCTATTCGATCCGCCGTTCCCAGTACTAAGCACCTTTCCTCTGAAGTCAGAAGGGTATGCAACATCATCTGAACATCAGCCCAGGTGGGGCGGTGAGTCTGCCCTACTGACCGAAACAAGTTTTTCATTTTCTCGGGATCCTCTCTGAAAGAGGGATTCTGATTTTTTCAGTTGAACAAATCTGACGTATTGAAAGGCACATAGACAAAGGAGGTGTCCCTTTCCCCTATCAATACCTCTCTCATGGGACACTGATAGTTGGGGGCCGGGTTACGGGATAAACGAGGGGGTCTGTCTGGTGCCCATCCATTCCAGAGGGGCGAACACCATGCTGGGGACCAGTGGCCTGGTAGCCAGGGCTGAGCCGGGTCGGGCTCTTGCGGTGGTGAGTCACCTTTCCCTTCACGTTCATATGGGGGGGCCGATTCTGGGGTGCTCTTTGAGTCTCCTTTTTCCGGAGCACTAGGGCCAGGTTCTTGTGACGGTGATGGTTTTTGATCTCCGGTGCTTGTACTGGCCGGTGACCGGGCTTCATTCCTGTGCCTTAGTCCCTGAGCCAGATCTCCCTCACTACCAGAATCAGAGAGGACTCGGGGCTTTCTCCCAGCGTCTTTTGCCAATAACATCTTACACATTTTTCCTTTACACTTCTGAA
>NW_005842814.1:456437-468260 GCF_000455745.1 Alligator sinensis | reverse complement strand
TCTATTCCGTAATCTCCTTTGAACTTACTAAAGTTTCTTAGCATGCATCCTAATGGGGTTGCAGAGCTTTCTTCCCGGGAGCTACCCGAACCCATTGTGTCAACCAATATACAAAATCACTCAGATACCTGTCCACTGGGTCACGAGGTTCCAGCTGAGCCCCCTTGCATTCGACACTACCTTGTCAGGCAGAATCGGGGCGGCTAGACTCAGCCTTAGTCCCAGACCTGGTCAGCGGGTCATGTTTCTAAATGAACAAAGTCCCCGGGGCTACTGTTCAGACCTCTATGCTGAACACTAAAACCAATATCCAAAATTCCAAAAATCCCCGAAAGACTACTCAAGTGACACAAGGAAAGCGAATACTTACTCCTGCCAACACCCTGGCACCGTCTCTTCGGACCCTGTTCAACCTGGGTGGCTCATTTAGTGGAGAGCCTTTAACCTCCCGGGTGTCCTGACTCACGTTCCCAGTGACCGTGACAGACTCCAAGAGCGGTCTGGTGCGCACTTCACAGACACCTTTGCCGGTTTTGTCATTGACCCTGGGGTGGTCCCAGAGCACCTCCTGGCTGGCTTGCCAAATTGTTGCACAAACTGCTAGTTTCGTGCCCCTGGAGGCTTGTCCAATCCACCTCTAGGAGAGAGACACACACACAGGCTGGGTCCAATTTTAAATTTATTGTTTGCAAACAGATCGACAAGGGAGCTAAATCGCTCAAATCAGAGTCGGCCCCAAACAGGGTCTGAGGTTTCTTTTTATAGCTAACATAAACAATAGATTTCAACGTGTCGCGTGATTATTGGCAGCCTAAGCATTACGTCTTGCATCATATGTCTAGCAGTTACATGTTCCATGACGGTTTACATACATGTCTCATTTACATCTTAAATCCCCTCCCTGGGGCAGTCCTTAAGCCCCTCTCGGTCATCCTTCGGTCAGGGTCTGATTTCTTTACATCAACAGTTTTCCCTGTCCCTCTTCTCTTATCTCTCATAAGGAGTTATTTATTGCATCTGTTCCTGGCTCTGTCTGCAGAAGTTTAGTGCTACTCGTAAATCTATCACTGGCCTACATGCCTTAGCAGAAGCAATTGTGATAATATGCAGAAACAATTATAAAAGCAGGATGTATAGATTATGCTATATTTTTACCACAGTGGGACCAGTCCTGCTCTCTGGAGCAGACAGCCCAGCCCAGCTCAGCCCAGGAATGCAAAATGCTGGGATGCTGGGGGACTCTGATTTAATTTGAACCAGGAAGGGGTCTGGGACAGAAGTTTCATAAACTGGTTGTGTTAACTTAACTAAATCAGTTAAGTCTGATACTACATTCAAGCAGGTTTATTTTAAACCTGTTTCAGCCATTTTGGAACTGGTTTATGTGCACTGCACTTCTGTTCTGTTACAGGTTTAAATCAGTGTCTTATCACTTAAACCAGTTTATGTGTAACTTCTGTCCCCAGCCTATATGAGAGAGTTCCTCTCAGCTAATTTACCTAGGATGAATAAATATTTGGTGCTAAAGTCCAGATCCACAAACTGAGTTAGAAATGAATGACGCTCAGTGTTTCCACATCTAACTTCATGGCACCCAGCTCCTGGGGTAGAATGATACTTGAGTGAGGAGCCTAACTTATGCGTAACTTATGCTGGCACACTGAACAGGGGGATGCCTAAGGCAGCCAAGAAGAAGGCTTGAGAAAAGGTGTGTAGCTGAAATTCCATCTGTCTTGCATTTCCACGTCTTTCTGCAGCCCTGAGATAGGTACCTCTGTGAGACCAGGATTTGTAAATGGGCTATGGATACATGTTCATTGGTAGAGCTACAGCAATAAAGTGTTGTGGGGGAGATAACTCAAAGGGTGTATATGGATGAGCACACACCTCAAAGGCTTTTGAAGCATGGCAAAATGCATGCGGCACATGTGAAAAGGGTCTCTGTGCTGCAAATATTGTGGGGCCAAAATTAGATATTGGGAAATACCGGTATCTAAAAAAGAAATGGTCTAAAAAAAAAGTGGGGCTGTGCACATGGCTGCAGCGTGCGCTGCCCTAAACTACAGCCTGGCCTGCCAGAGCCACACTCCGGCTGCTGGCCAGGCTCTGCGCACCTGGATCGCTGCTACTGCAGCCCCAGGAGATCCTTAGGACCCTAGGTAAGGCTGCTGGGGTCAGCCCAGGTGCTGGCCCCAGCCTCCCCTACCCCACCTGGGGCAATTTGCCATGTGCCAGGGCGTAAATGCAGGAACGTTCCCCAGGAAAAAGTAGCAGCAGTACAACTATGTGCTGCTGCTATTTGTCCCTGGGAAAATGCACATGCACGCTCATGTGGATGCCCCCAAAGATGCACTGCCCAGGTAGGGGCAAACAGCTACTCCTTCGCTCCTCCTGCCCTCCAGGGAGCCTGTCACAGAGGTGGCACTGACAGAGAGGCTGCTTCTAGATCAGGGGTGGGCAAAGTCTGGCCTGTGTGCTGGATCAGGCCCATGGTGGACTCCATTTCCCAGCAGCCTCTCCCTGCTGTTGCTGGTTTCCCTTGGAGATCATAGCAGTGGCAGGGCCAGGGCAGTGCAGGGCCAGGGTTTCCGTGGAGACTGGCTCCAGCAGTGCTGGCAGGGCAGACAGCTGGGCAGGAAGCTGCTTTGGGGCTGGGATCTTGTGGTGGTGCCAGCATGGTCTGCAGGCAGGGGTGTGCGGGCAGTAAATCACGGCTCTGTGCCAGCTCCGGACCACACTGTCACTGCCGCAAGATCCCAGGCCCAGCTGTGGAGCAGCTCCCCACCCAGATGCTTGCCCTGCCAGTGCTGCTGGGGCTGGTTTCCATGGAAACTCTGGTCCTGTACAGTCATGGCGCTGCCACTGCTAGGGTCCTCATGGAAACTGGTTGCAGCAACACGGGCAGGGCTGCTGGGAAATGGAGTCCAGCTGCCAGCCGGATCTGCCACTTTGTCCACCTCTACTCTAGATGATGCATAGCAGGGGCATCCACTGGATGTACCACTCTGTCATTGCAACATGTGGAGCTGCCTCCGTGCAGATGCAGCTCTCTCTGCCACAGCCACTGCCACTGGCACCAGGAGAGCACTGGTAGTTGCACAGGAACTATTTCTTAAGTGGGAACTAATACAGGAATCCTGGTTTTCTCTGTTTAAAAATTACAAATTCTCAGATAAAAAATGGCAAATTCTCTGATTAACAACCCCAAATCTGCATTTTTCCATGATTAAAATGAAATACAACTATATATGTAGGTATCAGTTGAACACGGTGGTTTAAAATTTACAATTTTAAAGCAATTTGAAGCCTACCAGTGCCTCAATCACTATAATAAAATAAATTCTAAATGCCTATAAATGTTGGCATTTGAATTTGGGCTTTAGATTGCCCTCCCCCTTCTCCCCCCAGCCCCTTGCAGGCTGGAACTGTACCAGTCTGCAAGGGGAAACCTGCTGTTCCCTGAGGTTTTTTCCTTTAAAGAAGAAAATCTGTGTTTTTCTTCTTAAAATGAGAAAACCCACATTTTACCACATTTATCTGTGGTGAGCAGAAAACTCGGATCCCTGTTAATAAAGCAGTTCCTGCTTTTCTAATTTTGCCTCTGAATTTTCCAGTATTATAGTTTCAGTCATAATATTTGTCTGTCAGGACCCAAGTTTAAGATTTAGTGTTTTCCCTACTATACCTTAGGACAGTTGGTTGGGGTGGCAACCTTTTTGGCTGGCATGCTCAAATTAGCCTCATGCCCTCCACATCCAATCCCCTTTTCTGCCCAAAATGCTGTTCTGCTTTCTGCTCCCTATTCTGTACTCCCTGCCAGATCTCCTCCCATCTTTCTGTGTCCTGCCATCACCTGCATGATATCCTGCTCTGTTTTCTGCTTCCTGCCCTATTAGCTGCTGCGCTGTCTGTCCCCTCCCTGATCTGCTGGGTGCTACAAGCAGAGACTGCCCCTGCCACCTGTGGCACTTGTGCTGCAGGCTGGTCACTCCTGCCTTAGGATTTCAATTTACAATGGGACTGAAACAGTGCGTAAGGTTGGTTTGAAATTTTCCCCTGGATGGTTTCTTCTTTCAGAAAACACTGACTTGTTAAAAGCAAAGTATTTTGCACAAACCTGTCACTTTCGATACAATTTTATTTTGGAAAAAACCCTGTAATAATATCAAAACAGAACACCATTTCAAAATATTTTTTCAAAATAAAATATCAATTATGTTGCACTATAATATTTGAAAATGCCAAAAAACCATAACAAATATTTCAATTTTATATAAAACAATTTTTGGAATTTCATTTAGGGGGAAATACAGGTTTTTGTTTGTTTTCCTGCGCATTTTAGAATGGATTTTTTTTTTGTTTAACACAGAATTCTTTGCTAAAAGAACGTTCCAGTTTCCACACAGTTCTTTTGTTTTCTCTTTCTTTGTCTGTGCAGTGTTTTCAGCTTTGCATTAATGAATTTTCTAGCTTTTTAAAGGAGAAACACAGAACACTTCTTAATTTATTTCACTATCTGTTGTTGATCTGTTAGTTGCTTTAATATATATTCACCATTTAATATTTTCAAATCATTGCTTTCTGTAATTTATACTTGCCCTATGCTGACTTGTGCAATTTAATTGTATAGCATTTTTTTTATAAGGAGCCTATGGAGAGAAAATGTAAATTGTACAGAAGTGGGGATACAGCTGTAATTGTAGAATGTCACAGAACCTGTTGAACTGTTTGGGTCAGTTGATACTAGATATGCATCCATTTAGTTGGCATCACTTATGAAATAATTAGACAAGTTAGTTGTAATTAAAATTAATTTTGTTGAAAGCATTGTATAATGTTTTTGCTTTGGGATACAATAGCTCCATTCTTCAGAATCCCAGAAAAAAAGGATGTGTCAAAGTACAAGGCCGGCAAATGAAGTCCATTATTCTTGACTAAGCAAACTTACTCTTTGAAGCACAAGAAAGCCGTTTTTAGCTTGCTCTCTGCTTGGACATTTATAAGAGACTTTTCTTCTTGTGCTCAAGAGGAAGAGCAATTTAATAACTGCCAAAAACTAGGACTTTGGTCATGAAATATGCAGTCAGCACTTTTAAGAAGGTAAACTCTACAGAAAAGTCATGCAAATGTTGAGCAACTATTATGAATTGAGCTATGAATTTTTAATAGTTCTAATGCCCTAAGGTACAGGCTAGAGCTTAAAATAAATTACTGTATAATTCATAGTCTAGGTACTGCATGGAATGGTACATGAGGTCGACTGTAGTTTTCAAAGGACCACTGCATTTGGATTAAAGGACCACTGCATTTGGAGTAAACAGTCTTCCAAAAATGTATTTATTACAAGGAATTCAATTTTAGGTGACTCGGGATGAGTACATTTTAATCCCTCTTCTCTGTCTTTGTTCCTCTGGGGCACACCTACCTTTCTTTTGTTCTTGACATCCTTCCCGAAAGAAAAAAACCTTCCAAGCTCCCTAGTCCTTTCTATAGGAACCATTTTCCCAAACCAAAAGATCCTATTCCATTCCTGACAGTCTTGTGCTTGCTACCCGTTCGATGTATCTACACGTGTGCATTTACTGTACGGTAACTGAAAGTACTGCACTGTACGGGTGCACATCTACATATGCACACTTGTACTAAACAGTAAATATGGTGACTTACACTGACTTGAGCGTAAATTTGAGCATCATGCAGATATCAAATGTATGTCCACTTAGTTACTGTGCAGTAACACACGTGTAGATGCCTTATTGTGCAGTAACACTGTGTGTGTGGACTGACTTGGGACTAACTTTAGACCTAAGTCAGGCCACACACAGTGTTAATGCATGTGTAGACACTGGCCTATTCTTGCTTACTGTGCAGTAATTTACTGTGCAGTAAATTTAAGCTGGCATAAATGCACATGTAGACATGCCCATTGACATGTTTCTCCACAGAAACAGTCTGGATCCTCTATTTCCTCTTCACCCCTTCTTGACCTCATGATGTGTTCCACATACCTACCAATTGCTTAATCTTTGCTGCAGATGCAAGGATGGAACCAGCAATGTGTGGTACTTTTTACAAATATCTTCATGGAGTTGAAAAGAGCAATTTAAGTGAATGAACAATAGTGGGACAAGATCAGATGGGTACAAACTGGTTGTGAAGAAATTTAGACTGGAAATTAGAAGAAGGAACTTCACCCCTCTAATAAAAGCTAGGATGGTCTTCTGAAAAAAATGGTTGGGGCAAAGAAACTGGATTGCTTCAAGATAGAATTTGACAGGTTTATGAAGTGATATTGTTACAGAATAGGAATACTTTGAATGTCACAGATGGGTTTCTGTATTGGTAACCCTTGTGAAGGATAGATTGAAAACACTAAAAGGAAACTTAGCTCTGAATGAAAGATGTTTGGAAGCTTTAGGGCAGGGGTAGGCAGTATTTTTTGGCCAGTGTGCCGAAAACCCCCACAATGCCTACCTTGGAAGGTGCCGGAGTGCCGGCATGCCAGAAAAACAAAATGAGGGCAGGGGGTACATAGCAGGATGCCCTGCTTGTGCCCCTTGCCCCCCACCCAAAGCCCCTGCTCCCAGTGTGGCAGGGCAGCAGGGAGCAGGCAGCTTTTGTGCACCTCCTGCTGTGCCCTGCCATGCCATGCTGGGTTCCAATGCTGTTTTGCAGAAGCGGCGGTGAGGGCAGTCCAGCGGGGAGCATTGCCAGGGGCCAGGTCTGGGGCTGGGAGGCAGCTGGGGTCGCGGCTGGGGCAGAGGCAGCAGATGTTTGCAGCTGGCCCAGGTTCTGGGAAGCTGCTGATAGCCATGGAGTCCAGGCTGCTTGCAGCAGGGCTTTCATGGGAGCAGCCCACACCAGTACAGAGCTGCAGCCAGCCCCAGCTCTCTGTAGCTTCTGCCAATCATGGCTGGCAGCAGCTACTCAGAGCCAGGGCTGTGGATTCAGTTTGTTTGTTTGTTTTCCACACTTTTTAAGCATTGGACATGACCTCTGCTAGAGGAGTTTGGGGTACACTGATCACTTTGGTTCTGGTGTATGTCAAAGGGATTGGAGTGGATGTTCTTGTAGAAGTGTTTGCCTATAAATACACAAGACTGGACTTGATGAGCCAGGAAGCCAGTTCTTTATTTCTATATATATGTATTTAACCAGAGGTTTAGAAAATATATACATCATGGGAAATTTTAAATGCCCCTTGTGGTAAGTGGCTTCCTGACATTATGCCTCAGTCTACTGTATGTTTCTGTAATGTATAAAAAGGTCTTCTGCTGTATAGGTATTTATAATTTCACACATCTAGCACTAAGGTAAGGGATATCAAGAATGTACACTACATTTAGTATTTGGCAAATATTAAAGCATTGTTTTTAATATGAATTACAAGATTATATCAAACAAAACTAGGGGGAAATGATTGTAAGCTTTGAAATATCTTATTAAAATACTTAGTTGTGAAATGACCTGTGACTATTGTGAACTATTGTTTCTTGACAGAATCTTGCAGCTTTCTTCTGTTAAGACAAAACGTAGCAGTGCTAATGTGAGGAGTATGTGTTATTAACTGGTTGGTTTATAAAATGATCTCCCTTTTACAAGAGAAACAAATCTGACTGATGTTATCAAAAGTATTTCCTTATTTCTTCCAGCTTTTTTACTAGCTATAGTAATCTTCTAATTGCAACTTCATTATAAGTTATGTGACAGTAATATTGTAAAAAGTGTAGTTCTCTCCAGTGAACATCATTTTCTTTGGTAGGGGTTTATGGCATCAAATGCCAAAACAGAAATGAACCCCACATTGTTTGCCCTCCATTTTAACTTCCGAGTGGTCCAATTTTTTGTTCTTGTATTTAATTTGGTAAGTTGTCGGAATTTGGGGATATCAGTAGGTTAGGGAAAAGAGCTAGGAACATGAGTTGAGCTTGCATTTGGTCTGAGAGGTAGAAGAGGGATATTTATCTAGTTTTCAACTAGAAAGGCAGTAATTTGTTTCCCTTTCTCATGTAGCTTACCTTTTGCAGAGTAGGACATCTGTATTTGTTACATACTTCAGCTAGGAAGAGGCTGTTAGTGTTTTCTCCCAGTAGTGCATCAATACACAACTGATAGACATGAGGAATAGTACCTTCCAGACATCAAGATTGTATTGCAAATGCACTACAACAGAAAATGCACCTACATCATTTCATAACTTCTGTCAAGATACCGTGCTGAACAGAGCAGATTATTCTTGGTGTCATGTAACCTGGGCGGTACTCCAAGAGGTACCCCCTCTCCAATTGAAGGGATCAAAGCAGGTGCACAAGCGCTGTGGGAGATGTAGGGACTCTCCTCCCCCTATAGAGCAGGGCCAGACCTCCAATGGGCCTTAACCATATACCTTTTAATGAAAGAACAGTACTGGGAACATAACCAGTAAAACCAGGGGGTATAGGGGACACTACAACGCCCCAAGGGGGCAGGATTCAACAAAGGTTAGACACTTACAATCATTGACAGAACAGGGTTAACAAAATATAAAACACAAACAGCAGAACAAACAATACGGGTTGGTGAAATATAAAAAGGCACAAAATGCCAAATTACAAGGAAATATAGGGCCTAGGTACCTGGAGCGGGAGAAAACACAATGGCCCCTTTCCACTGCAAGAAGATTTTCTTCTTGTTAGCTCACTCACCCCAGCTGAGACTTGAACTCAGATCTCTAACATGTTAGGCAGAAACTCTGCCACACAGCTACCATCGTTGGTGCTACTTTGAGTTGTTAGAGGTCTTGACCTTCCCAGAGCCCCAGCCTTACACCATGCTGCTTGGCCTCTTCTTGGAGGAGCTGGAAGCAGGGTTGGGAACTTCTCAGGTCGCTGCTCAGATCCTTGCTGGAGCAGGGGAGCCTCTCCTGCCGGCCGCACGCACACTGCTGAAGGTCTAACTGCTGCCTGAAGGTCCCACTCCTCCAGGCTCTTCTGGGGCAACTGCTCCCGCCTAGCTCTTGCCAGCTCTTTGAAGCTCCTTCCTTGTGGTCCCTCGCTGGTCTCTCTTGAGTCAGCCGTGCTGCCCCTTTTATCTCCCTCCAGGTGACCCAAGGGGCCAATCAGGGGACACAGAGGGTAAGTCTCTGGGGCCTGATTGGTGAGGAGAGGGAATCCCAAGTCCTCCAATCATCTTTTGCCCTTTCAAAACCCCTGGGCTAAGTCACTGCCAGCTAGCCCATCACAGTCATTACTCGCTATAATATGTAAGCAGCACTTAAAAAGAAAAATTTTCCTAGGCACAAGCTTAATGACAAAGTATCATATATTTTCCTTCATATAATTACAGTGTCTTATTTTGGGAGGCTTCTTACCTACACAGGTGATGAAGCACCCCTGGACTTTCATTGCATTTTAACCAGGGAACAGCTTTGTATGTTTTGAAAAAGTATTTTATCTAACCAAGGGCATAGAGTAGGTTGTTTAGGCTGGGGGAGATTGCTTGTTGCGTAGTTGCTGATTGCTGGCCTCGCTAGAAGGAAAAGCTGTATCAACAAAGTTCCGGAGCTGGAAAGGGGGTTACTTGGGGGGGGAGCTGGAAGGGGGGTTACTTGCTGGGCTTGCTACACATTTCATCACATCAGCAAGTTTAACCTGTTACGTAGCTATATAAGGCAGACGCCCACTGGGGTGTGGGTGCTTGCTTTGCGAACGATTGCCAAGCACCACTTCCTGCGCAGAAATAAAGATTAAGTTGGATCCTTCACCCCTGTGTGTTTATTGGCACAAGCGCACCGGGCACGAACTCACTGTCCTTTGGGGACAACACAGGTATGGCTTCCTCTGCCTTCTGTTTTTATTTGCCACTGGAATATCCCTCTTTTGAATCTGTTTCTAGTTAATTTCTGCAAGCAGATGTCTTATATCAGCAGAAGTCATATATACAGTAAAACCTGTGTTAACCAGCATTTTACTAACTTGAATTCTCTATTAACCGGAATTTCCTGCCCTCCTCTTTCAGATGTGCAGCAGCTTTCTGCTTTCTCTTTCTGCGCAGCCAGAGCGGGACTTGGGATGGAGCCACGGCTCATCTGTGGGCTGTGGGGAGGGGTGGCAGCTCCCACCACTGTACGTGGCACGGGGGTCATGTGCCCTCAGATCTGTGTGGGGCAGGGTGGGCTGCAACCACAACACATGGTATAGAGCATAGGTGCCGACTTTTATTTTTGCTGTGGGGGTGGGGGGCCTAAGATGATGTTCCCCAATCCCCCATGGCATGGCTCGAGCAGTGCCAAGCAGAGTCTGTGGGGGGACAGAGGCAGGCTTCCCACTGCAGGCTCCCCACCCTGCTGCCCTCCCCCCAGGAGCCCCTCACTGGCTGCAGTGCCATGCCAAGGCACCCCATGACCACCCAGCAGGAGTGGGGGGCACAACTCTGTGCTGCCACCCCTGCTACTGCTGGGTGGGCAGGGGGCACCTTGCTATGGTGGTGCAGCTGGCACAGGGATCCCAAGGGGAGGACAGCAAGGCAGGGACCCCCAAGGCTGCAATGGGTAGCCTGCATCTGCCCCCACCCCATGAACAAATCTATGTCCTCCTCCTTGGGAGTACACACAGTGGCAGGGATCTGTCCCTGCTTTCACCTCCTGGATGAGTCACTCCCCACTTCCCTGGCCCCAGGCAGCATGCACTGCCCTGGCTGGGCAAAGCCTCCAGGCCCAGCCCCTGCCCCACTTCCTCCCTCACTGTGGGGGCCTCAATCTGTCCCCCCCCCCAAAAACAAACAAACAAACAAACAAACCAAACAAAACAACTTACCTGCAGGCAGCTGGGTGAGCTGCTTTCCACCATTGCCTGGCGCTGTATTGTTGGCCATGTGAACGTGTGTGCGCGCACATATTCTGCTCCTGCATTCTGCTCCCCACAACCCCTTGTAGACTGGAACTCTGTTAGCCTGCAAAAGAAACCTGCCATGTCCTGTTTTTTCCTGCAGTGAATGGAAAACCTGGATTCGGCATGATACTGGGAATACAGGACAAATGCTTTCCTGGACTGGGACTTGATGTTCCCCCTTTGGGACTGTTCCACCCATTTAGGGATGGGTGGTCACCCTATCCTCTTCCTGAGGGGGGGCCAGGGCCCTTGGGCCCCCATGTACTCAGTGTCTATGGTATAGAGTTTCCTGTCTCCTTCCAGACTCCCTCCGGAAGTGGTGCAAGGACCTACTTTGGACACTTTTAAGAAATGTTTGGATGTTTATCTTGCTGGGATCCTATGACCCTAGCTGACTTCCTGCCCTTCGGGCAGGGGGCTGGACTCAATAATCTTCCGAGGTCCCTTCCAGCCCTAATGTCTATGAAATCTATGAAGTCTTTTAAATTTAGTGAAGAAGGCTAAGAACTTAGTGAAGAAGGCTAAGATCAATGGCTGAAGCATGCAACCTGTGAACTATATTGTTACTGCTACACTTCCTTTTCTGAGCAAGGTTAGTAAAGAGGAAAAATTTTGAGACCTTGGAGCAGTCAAAACAACCCAGATCTCTGTTCAGATAAGCACATGGCCTGGTTTTGGCCTCACTGTGAGAATGGAAGGCAACATATTCCCTAAACACACTTTGTTATAGTAACCTCAAGGCAAAAAGCTGTCAGTTCAGAGGGACTCTTCAAAGCAATTGGAAGAGCTAGCTCAGGGTCAGTCATGGCCAACCTATGACTCTTATGCACATGGGGCACAGACAGAAGAACAGCTCCCTGTTGCAATTCATAGCACGTTGCAGGAAGTGCTATGAGTTGTAACCATCCCCTGGACTCAACAGAAGTTTGCTGTCAGGTCTGGGAGTTGGGGATTC
>NW_005842814.1:439042-456427 GCF_000455745.1 Alligator sinensis | reverse complement strand
TTCCTGCTGTTTGCAGAGAGCCTGTGACCCAGTCTCCATAGCACTGCCACTCTCCCTTCCCAGGCTAGGTGCTGTTTTCAGATTAGGAGTGGGGAAAGGGAACAGAGGGAACTTGATCTTGGGGTTCCCCAGCCAAAATTGGAGGGAGGGTGGGTGGACTGGAGCCTCCCCACCTTGATGGGGCAGGAAGAGGCTCCAATCAACCTGCCCCACTTCCAGTGCCGGCTGAAAAAATCCAAGACCAAACTCTGCTCTCTTTCCCCACTTCCATTCTGAAAACAGTGGTAGACTGGGAGCTCCACAGATGCATGCAATGTGGGTTCAGATTTTTGCAGGATTGGGTCCTTTTAAAGCGCTCTGCAGCCATGCACTTCTGTATGGTCACTGCTATAGACCACATTCTGGGGCCAGATCAGGTGAAAATTGTCACATCTGTCTGCGCCCATGATGATGCAAAAAGTTGACTGGGCTTGCTTGTAGCCACTAATAATTAGACTCTCAACCTGGTTAGACCCTCAGACTAGTCTCCTTCCACAAATGGCACTGGATATCACCAGGAAGAGAGCAGTGTTCCTTAATCTAGGCAATAATCTATTTTCTCAAATAGTGCTACTTGAATAATTTGCAGCAAAATGTATATTTAGTAACTTTAGCTTTTCATACTGTGTTGAATGAATTTGTGCAGACTTCAACTTGTGACTATTTGAACTGTTTGGGCACCTATACGTAAGTGTGGAGCTTGCTTCGACGTGCTAGAATTCCAGCGTGTCTGCTGGAGCGTGACAATCGCCGTGCTCCAGCAGCCTCCTGCATCTCATGTATCAGCATCCCCATGCTGACAAATGACAGTGGGGGTGCTTGAATTAAAGCTTGTAGAATAAGCTTTAGTTTGAGTGCCCCTGCCACCATTTTTAAGAGCAGGGATGCTGATAGAGGAGATGCGGTGGCCCTTTAATTAGAGCAGCTCTTGGAGCCCTGGTCTAGTTAAAGTGCCACCTTCCCCAACCCCCGGAGCACATGTAAAAATGTCCTTTGTGCTCGCATTCTGAATTAAGTGTGTGGGTAAATCCAAATGGTATTATGTTTTGCTGCAATTAGATGTCTGTACCTTTTGTAAGGTGTTCTTGTCCAGAACAAATTTAGTTTGCCCACAAACTAAACTTCATTTTTGACTAAAAAACACAAATTTTGACTACCAGGATGAAATTCACTTTGAATGAATGTTTACAGGAAACGAGGTTTGCTAGCAGTGGTGTTCATGAAAAGCAAAAAGGGCTGAGAGCATTCAAAATGCAGGTCTGTTTAGAAGTCAAGAGTATTCAAGAATAACACTCAGTTGTTTTCAGACTGTTGTGCATACCATGGTAATGGGTGCCTTGGAAATCCCTGGGATGAAATAAATGAAACTTGGGAGCACATTACAGTGGCCAAAGAATCTTGCTTTATGCAGCATGATTTCCTGGCAGAAGTTATGAAGTGATCTGGGTGTGCTTCACCTTTTGTACATTAGAAATACAATCCTAAAGACTCTGAGGTAACAATCTTCATATTAACACTATTTCTTTATGATCAAAAAGTCAACATTTGTAAAAAGGCTGTTCTCTTCTATTGCCATGCAGAATGGTGGTCTTTGACCCGTTTCTCCTGAAAAGTAATTCATTCAAATAAATGGGAATGTCCCTTGTATGTTGTTTGGTCAATGCTTATAGATTCTGATGCATGGTACTGAAAGTGCACACAGGAGATATTAAACAAAAGAATCAATATACTCTGTAGCAATAAGGATGGGCAGTCTTTGATTTTGTGTTATCCAAGCAGCTGTTCTGTATATCAGATATTGCTTTTAATCTTGAAAGTGTGTGACTGCTTTCCTAGAACATAATTTTTCTTTCTTCTATTTTACAGTTGACCCTGATTTAGTAAGTGCTTTGCACTGTTACTCTACTGCTACAATATTTAGAAAAATCAATATAGCTTGTTAATTAAAAAAAAATCCTCAGTTGTTCATGGTGACTAACCTAAGCTCACACTGACTGATAGTATCACCAGGTCAGCGTAGAAGGAAGGGTAGACTGTCCTTGAATAATGTATGGGAGCAAACTAGCATGCCTGAGATTACTGAGGTAAGTCTTATGCCATCTATTTTTCCTGGCGTATCTTTTGAATATTGCAGGAAAAGATGAATTGTCCAATAATATTCATGGCAGGGGTGTCAAACTCACCCAGATCTGGACTGCAGGGCTCTGCTGGCTGTATCTGGACTGTGGAAGTCTTCCAGGCCTGATCTGGACCAGGCAGTAAGAGTGGGGCAGCTCAGGAGTTAATGCAGTTGTCACTCACCTCCCAGCCTTGCTGCCAACACACATGCCCATCGGGGCTCTGTGCCCCAGATTTCGGTGGCAGGCCCCACCACTATTTGCCCAGCCCAGAGATTCCTGGCCCCTCTGCCAGCTCCGTGGGCCAGGTGAAATAACTCTGTGAGCTGGATCACCTTCTTAATCCACATTTACAGCCAAATTCTGTTCACTTTCTCCCTGCATGTCGTACTGACCTACTGAATTTGTTTTTCCATGTATATGTACCCCATGCATCTGTAGCATGACTGAGCAACTGATGCTCTTGGGGCTTTCTATTGCAGCACTATTGCCTTGAAGTCACTGACATTTTGCACATCCTTTCAATGGCCTCTTCTAAATCAATTCCTTTCTATTAGTGGCAGAGGGTTGATGACAGCAGTAATCTAGAGCAGGGGGTTGGCAGCCCTTAAGAATGACAGGCCACCTCTTGTGACCCAGCTGTTGCTGTGGGGGGCTGGGCCCCCTTCTGCAGCACCCATCTGCTTGCTGCGTGTTCCACTTGCTCTTGCCATTGCCTGCTGACAATTTGTCACCAATTGTGACAGGGAGCCACAAATGGGGTGGGGTGGGGTAGGTTGGTAGCAGGGTGACAAAGGACCCCTCAGCACAGAGCAGTGATGCTGAATGCGGCAGATGGGATCAGAGGCATGTGGTAGAAGAATGTGGGAGGCAGGACAGAGGGAGGTGCCCCGCTGCCTGTGCTGCCAATTGCTCCTATCCCAGGCTCAATCCAGTCTCTTTGTGGGCCAGATCCAGTTTATGAGCCATAGATTGCCAGCAGATTTGGAGCATCTGAAGTGAAGGTATTAGGTACCTCATACATAATCAGTTGATAGTTACTGTAGCCTACCATTGCCCTTTATAAACTGATGCAGGTGCTTTACTGCTAAACACAAATGTTTCTGTTGGAGTTAAGTTTGTTAACAAATTTCAAAGTAGAGGGAAGCCCCATGTCATTTGTGTGTGTGTACACGTGTGTGTGAACTGAATTTTTGTTGGAGTACCACACCTCTCCAGTTGTAGACCCACCAGTGGAAGGAAATAGCCCAATACACTGATGAGATGAGAACCAGGGAAGAAAGCACCTTTAAATGTTAGTTGAAATGCATTATCAAAGAAGATTTCAAGGCAGGGGTGGTGCCAGCCTCTTCCTGGGGGGAGGAGGGCTGAGGTGGGTTAGACAGAAAATTGATGGGGGGCCGTGAAGACAAAGGTGGGTCATGGGCCCTGTGGGCTGGGCTGGGCCAGGCTGGGAGTGCTGTGGGCAGGAGTGGGGTGGGCGGCAGTGGAGGCAGCCCAGGAAGCAGGGGGCTTGGACAGGGGCAGTGCTGGGAGGGGTGGCTACTGGGGAAGCTAAGGCAAATTTTGGAGTGGCTATAGCTCCCTCAAGCTCCCTCCAACAACCGCCCTTTTTAAGGTGTAGAACTTTAGTGGTATATTGACCCCTTTTGCACATATTTTAATGCTTTAGAAGCTTTTACTGATTAAACATAAGGAGAGAAGAGAGCATATTTACTTTCAGGTGTGGTAGTCTGTATTGTTGCTTTTTAATATTAATGCACATGGTTCTTTTATTTTGTCTCATAGTGAAGCAGGGTGACTGCTTAAATTGCGACATTTTGACCCATCCCAGGTTCTGCCCTTTGCCTCAGGCCCCCCAGCAGATAGATATCTGCATAGAACTTAGAAGTAAAATGTAGCTCTTGACCTTTTTTGGAGCAGGAGTGGGAGAGAAAGAAAAGTCAGGGCAGAAAAAGGGAAAATGCTGCCTCCTCTAAAGAGGAACAGCAAGCAGAGTCATATGTATAGAAGGGAGCAATGGTTAAAAAAGAGCATGCAAGTGTGATGCAGAAATCATGCAGTTTTATGAAGGATAGGAGTGCTAAAGAAATTAAACAGATTAAGATGCAGCTTGGTACTGTGGTACAAATACGTTAGAATTTAGACATAATGCCTTTTTACAAAGTGCTTTGCAAATGGCTTCTGCATTAGCTTCTGCACATAGATTGAAGCCTGCTTTACACTTAAAACTTCGTGACCATACCTTTTCAGTGACCTAGAGTTACACGAAGATGAGGGGTTACTAGAGGACAGTTCCCCCTGTTAAAAACACACAGGTGCTGTAACATAACCCATAATAAATTGAGCATAGTCTGAAAAGTCAAACATCCTGCGGAAGCTTAAACGTAACTCTGGAAACTTTGACATCCTACGGAAACTTAGACGAAACAGTGGAAGCTGTAAGACTGCCAATAGTTGCATGACATGCTAAGGTTCTTTGTTTAGGTAAGCTATAAAAGGGACCCTCGGACAAAACCTGGGGTCGACTCTGCTTTGGGCAACTCAGCCCCTTTGTCGATCTGTTTGCGTAAACAATAAACTTGAAATGGACCCAGCCTGAGTGTGCGTGTGACTCTCTCCTTGAGGTAGATTGGAAAGGCCTCCAGGGGCACGAAACTAGCCGTTTGGGCAACAGTACCTATAAAACCAAATATGTTAGTCACCTCATATGGCAGAACTAAATTGACAGCTTCTACACGTTATGTACAGGCAAATTTTGTATTTTAAAGTTATTCTCCACTTAATGGGATCTAAAAGCAACCCTAATTGCAGAGGGTGGGATGGAAATAGCACAATCACTGCAAAAAAGAGCTATTTTTTGGTGCCTAGCAAAAGTATGTACTGGGTGCCTCTATATGAGATGCTGTAATGCGCAGTAGCCTATTTTATTGCATCATGGCAAAAACCGTGCTAATGCACTAATGCACAGTAAAATTAGCCTCCTGCATATTTAGCATCACACAAAAAAATTGCCTTTGCTACTGCGCATTAGCACGGGCTAATGCACCCTTATGTAGTACCTCATATTAGAAGTGCTAAACAACACAAAGTAGCAAAGGCACATTAATGAACGTATAGACACACCCACTGAGGATCCAGCACTACTAGTAGGTTTGCAAGTCTTATGAGACTCAGTAGCAGTGGCTTCCATAGAACTAGTCTTCAGTCTTACTGGGGAGGCTGAATCCCTGTGCTATATACAAGACTTCCTTAATATGGCCCCTTTGAAGAGGCAGATGCTGTGTATAATGCTAAGATCTATTGGAATTATATTGTTACAGCTTTGGTTTCAATTGCTACTTGTCATGGATGTGCTGTATGATCTTGGTAGGGTCCCTTCATCTGTGCCTCAGTTTTCTCGTCTGTGTGTAATATCTGTCTTCTAAATTGGCGCTGAGATGGAATGAGTGGGAATACAGTACTCTGAGATCCTCAGTAGTATTATAAAACAATCCATTTCACAGGATCAATTCTAAATCCCCTTCTTGAGCTTACCACAGCACAGAAAGATGTATGCATCCTCTCCATGATGTTAGGCCTGCTTATGGCCATACAGGAACTATTCTAAAATGGCAGCTTTGTGCACTTAGTGGCTTCACTGAAGTAGAATTAATCCCTGGTGGCAGCATCCGGATTTGAACTAACACAAGTTTTTAGTTCTTAAGGAGTTAGCCTTCCCTGCCCACTTGAGACATGAACTAGAGGGAAACAATTCTTTTCAGAGGTGAGAATCGCTCCATTTAACTTGGAGCTTTAAACATACAATTTTTATTGCAACCCTTGTCTAGTTCATTGCTGGCCACTCTAGCATTCTGCTTATATGCTTATCCCAGAAAACTAAGCAGCCTCTCAGTTTCCTAAGTGCTACAAGTTCCAGTAGGGTCTGCTTACCTGCCAAAAGTGCCGACTTCTCCTGGCAACTTCTACAGTAGTTAGGCATTTCTAATGCATAATTCTGTAGCAAATTAACATTCAGAACAGCATAACTTTAATATAAAACAGTTCAGCAACAGGGAGAGACACTGGTAAATGTTTTACTTTAATAAAAGCTGCAAATTAAAATTGATCTGAAACTGCTGCATATTTCTTAGTCCCTGCAATATAGGGTTTTTCTACAGAATTGAGGTCAAGCTTTGCTGTGGAGTATGTGGGGCCTTGACTAAAGTATGACATTTGGCCTCCCTGCCTGAATCTTTTAGATGTCTTTTGTGCAGAGGGGACAGAAAGAAATACTTAAAGTAGGTCACTGGACTATGGGATACAAAGAATATCAACATGAGCTGATAGATGAGTTCACTAATAGTCGCAGTACTTCAGATCTTCTAGCATCAGCAACAAATGCTTAACTCCTGTTGAACAGTGTCCTCTAAACATCAAGAAAGGGGAGATCCTTCCATGGGGAATGCCACACGTTTTTTCTCTGAAATTTCTTCCTTCGCATTCAACACATTATAAACCATGAGCTCTAGACAGTTAGAAAAGGGTTGACTTGGGACTTGATTAAATTGCTGTTGCCCTTTTTTTAGGGCAGGGTTTGGGAGTTCTGATTCAAGCTCTTGTTTCTACACAACCCTTGGCTCATTGGGAAGACAAATAATCTTTTTGAAGGATGGCCTACAAAGGTAGGAGACCTACCTAGTGGTATCCCCTATCTATGAGTGGTTTTCAACCTAAGTCAGGGGTTCCCAAACTCTGGTATGTGTACTCCTGGGGGTATGCAAGACATCTATGGGGTGGGGGGGTGGTATGCAGGAGAAATTGTGTAATGGCAGATTTAATTTTCATTATAATAACGGGTATTTAAGGTATTAAAGTATAAAACGTATGCTGGTAGGGGATACATGGGCAGCTGGTAAATCTGGAAGGAGGTACGCAATAAGAAAAAGTTTGGGAAACTTTCTGGTCCAAGGGATCCACAAAAGATGACTAGGATTAATAAAAGTATACCCACATTTACAATTCCAAGGGGTCTGCACCTCCATTCAAAACTATTTAGGGGGTCCACAAATGAAAAATTGAAAACCACTGCCCTATACCACAGAGACTTTCTTTGACAGTTTGAAGATAAAATGTCTGCTTGGTTTGTGGATAGCCCATGCATCATCTCTTGTAAAGTATTCTGTGTCTATTGAGTTTGCAAATACAAACAGATAGGGTTGATAAAAGCAGATGTTAGGTTTATCTTGGTGGGGTCTGACTGGTTGGGCTTTGACTCGCAGCAAAAGGGGAAGTTGGGGGCGGGGGGTGGTAAGTCATTTACTCACACCCTTTGAATGGCAATTTACTTGAATTAGCTTTGAATGGGATGTGGACTGGAAACGTTATTTCCATTTTCACAGGTAATTAAAGTGGGACAACGGGCTTGTGCTCATGTAAGATCCCAGAATAAAAGGCATTGATTGTCCTGGGAGAAATGGAAAGTCAATTTTTAGCTGGAAACTTTTCCATAGTGTCTGGTTAAACCAAGTACAAAACTAATGTGCACAGGGCTAACAGACTGGTTGCTGTCTCACCTCCATAGCCACTGTGGGCATTTATACACATGCTTTTTGGTTCTGTGACACTGCACTGCGTTGCTTGGTTGTATAAGTGGTGAAATGCGCACCAGTGTGTAGAAAACGGTGGTGGTGTGCTTTTGAACTAAAGCATCATGTGTGTGTTAGTTCAAAAGCACACCACTGCCATTTTCTCAGTGCTGAAGTGCATTTTACTGCTTATACAACTGCAAGCATTGCAGTGCTGGGTGCTTTTCAAAGTGCCAGGCACTGCAGTGCTTGCATGTGTAAAAATGCCCTTTAGTTCCAGGGGAGGTTTTCAGCTTCCTAGCGGAGAGTAAGCATAACAGCGCTGACCTTAGAAAAACAATCTGTGTTGCCAGCTGGCATGCTGTGGGACATTTCAGATGTTTTCAGTATTGATAGGCCAATGAGGGTAATGAACATCTTTCAACCCCTCTCTAATGGAAAGTAAGTGTAGGCCTCACTGGAGTATGGATTAATACAGCCATTGATCAGTGCATGTACAAATCACACTGATATTTTCCTTAATAGCACTGACCATGAAACTAGGGGTATCATATACGGCTTGCACAGGAGTGTTATAAGGTAACTTGTTAGTCCACTTTGGAAAGATAACAGCAAGGGAGAGAATTGATAAGAGACACATACAGGACACCAAATCAAGGATCAGAGTGACCTGGTAAACAGGTTTCCACATCTGAGAAAGTTGCAGTAACTCATGAGAATTACCCAATGATGTTTTGGTAGTTGGCAAGAGCTAGGATCTATAGGCTGTGAACAGGAAGTTGTTCTGATCAATGTATACAAAGGGACCCAAGAACCCTTGATACTTTGTATTGGGCTTAGGGGGTGCATCCACTGTGTATTATGCCTGTACCATGCCTTCAAATAACCTGGCAAGCACTGGGCTCTGGCTGATCACAGATACTAGTGTCTTGGCTTCTTTGTAGACAATAAACCTGGAGCTCTTTGCTACTAAGAATCAAAGCCTCTTTCTCTTGTAACAATGAGGTTGTTGGGGTACTGCATCACAGACACTGTCCTGACGACCAATACACAGATCATCCACACCGAGGGAGCCTGACATGATCCTAAATAATACTAATAGTCAGAAAACAACACTGATGGAGTTGGCCCAGACGATATTGCTGACACCTTAAGTCCTATAGCAGTTATAGAGTTAAGTTACAAATTATGTCCAAAGATACTTAATCTGAATTTGTGATATATCTACAAAATAATTTCAATTTCAATCTTGGAGCTAAGAAACATTCCCACTAAACTGTTAGTTGAAGGTGTTGTATTTTAGTGAAAAGACTGTTTTGACAAACATATGTGTTTCAACAAAAATGTTCCTAAAAGTTCTGAAATGTGTATTAGTAATGCTACCCTGTTGAGAACATACAAATTTGATTGTGTGACCCTTTGCGGAGTGGGAGTTTAAAGCACAGTGCACAAATTAAGATTTCATGTTCAACTAAAACCCTCTCTAGCTGATCTAAAAGTGTGCCAGCAGTGTTTCTCTATGAAGTCCCATCCAAAACAACAGCAGGTTTGTTCAGGAAAGGGTGAAAGCTGAGGGATGGTAATGGAGGTCTTTGTGGAGACCTGTTGCTATGCCTCAAATCTTGTTGTCAAATCTCCGACTAGAGTCTCATCTGTAAAGGATCTTCTGTCCACCCAATTAATTTTTCCCTGCAGAACTGGAGGAACTCCAAACCTCTTCTCTTCACATTACTGAGGAGAGGAAAAGTAAAGTAATCTGGGGAGACGCATACAAAAAATAAAGTATATGGAAGGTCACACCATTAAAACTACACAAACACAGACAGAACTATTTTCTTTATTATAAAGATACACTATGAGGAACAAATCTGAATGTATACTGAAGCTTGTAATGGTACATGCCAAAATGTACAGTACTATACATAAAAGTGCATTGTCACAACAGATTAACAGTACATTTTTCTTCCAGAACTGTGTAAATTCAACTTTTTTTGTTCTTTGAGAACGGAAGGAATGCAATGGCAATGCAGCTATACAAGAGCAGGGAAAATTTCATGAAAATGCAACAATATAAGAGCAAGGAGGAACGCAATGGAAATGCAACAGTACAAGAGCAAGGCTAAAGCTCCTCTAAAATTTTAAAGGCACTTTCACATGTACATACTACAGATGTACATAGACACAATTAGGTAACAGTCAACAAGCAGGCAGCTACCAGTACTGCAATTTATCAAACTGACAGTAAAGGACAATACTGATTTGATTAGGTGTGCAGGAGTTACCCTTTAGTGCGTCTGTAGTTGTATCAGTCTTTCCTGTTACATATCCACTTACTATACTTTTAAGTATCTATAATAACCATCAAACTACACATTTAACTTGTGTGAATGCTTTAAGTGGATGCATTCACTAAATGCACTGTTTCTAATATTTTATTTTGCTAAACAATTTCTAATATAAGCATTATGGAGTCCAGTACAGTTATTTAACATACAAAATTCCCTATGTAATTTAAAGATACAGGTATCCATCTCAATTATGCCACATAGGTTATTTAAAAAAATACTAGACAAGAACTGCACGTAAATGAAAGCTGAAATTCCAGTTTGTTCCACTGATCCTAGTAAATTTGGAAACTATTTGATAACTTCTAGTTCTTGACAGGTGAACATAACTACAGTATAGACTAAATTTAGCCTATAGCTGAGACTGGCCTCAGTTAGAACCTTGCAATGGAACTTACAACTACAGGGCACAGTCAAGAAGTGTATAATTAAACATGAACTTGACAGATTGTTACGCTGTGTGCACAGTTGTTACCTCAGTAGATCTGACCGGTGCCTCACGGTTCACCATGGTAGATAAGAATTTAAATATCTGACAGCCCGTCCCCCAAACAGATGTGCTTATAGACTCCTTGATCCCCTAGTTGGAGTGCAAGTACTAGGAACAATGGGAATGACCCAGATAGCCTTGTTCTTGAATGTACTTTATGGGCTATTTGTCATATTCTGGGCTCTGTGTTCCCTTATCTGTAATTAGCAAACCCCAGCAGCAATAAATAATTCTCAAATGACAACAAGACATGGTCTCTGTCATCTTACCTAGATTCCAATACGCTAACCAAATCTTTGTAATGAGTCATTAACACTCCTCTCTCCCCAGTTAGCTTTCTGTATAGTGAGTAGTATAACTTAAAATGTTCCATGGAAAGAATGGTAAGATGAAACGAACGCTATGTAGAAAAACAACCTGCATGTGAAACCAGTTTTATTTTTATAGCAGAATATCAGCTGGATTTTTTGTTTCAGCCATGATATTTTAGGTAATAGCAACCAGTAAGATATTCCTTATTATAAATCAGTCTTCATGGTTGCCTAACCTGCTGCAAATTACCCAACAGACTGGGCAGGTGGCATTGAAAAAAATATTCACAGAAATAATGTTATGGCTTAGTGTACAATGTGCAAACAGCTGTACAATTAGTTTACATGTAACAAAACAATGGAGCACTAAGCAAAGTCGATGAAGGCTTCACTCATATATGGACATGAGGGAGAAAAAGTGGTTCTGGTAAACTTTATTCAGATTGATCCTAGGCAGTAGAACATAAAATATCTATCCTTTGACCAAGCCCCTGCATAATTAGGAGTCAGTCTAGCTCCCAAGAGGAACTCACTCTAGTAAGTGTAATTGAGGAAACTGCATATTGTTTTTACTGTGTAGGCTAACTAATGAAGCTACAGCAGCTGGAAACTGTAATTATTTCAACTTAAGTTATTTAAATACCAAGTAATAAGTTCCGAGGAACATTTTCGTGAATGATAGTTTAGCTGATTCTTTTACTCTCTTGTTTTAGTCCTGCACAGAGATCCACAGATTTGCATGCATCCAGATCCTTGGATCACTGAACTGTAAACTTTAAGTGAATTTAGTGTTTGTGAAAGGTGTCTGATAGCCCCAAGAACTGAAGTTCTAGCTTCACTGCAAAGGGACACCAGGTGACTGCATAAGAAATTTCTCCACGCTATCCTGGCAATATACTTTAACCCTGACCAGAAGTTATACTATATTAGTGAGAGTAAAGCAGTCTGCATACCAATTCAGCAGACTGTTAGCAAGGATACTTAAATACATTGTGCCAATTGTGAAGATGTGTGTGGCATTTGGTTTTATTTTTGTCTTTTAAATAATTCTGTGGACTGAAATTTCCTGTCCATTACACAAGTACTTTAATAAGATGGTCTCAAGCATCTCAAGCCAGTCCAGAGAGGTGATACTCTCCCTCTATGCAACATTGGTCCGGCCTCAATTGGAGTACTGCATTCAGTTCTGGGCACTGCACTTTAAGAAGGATGTGGCCTGCCTTGAGAGGGTTCAGAGGAGGGCCACCCACTTGGTTGGAGGGCAACAGGGCAGGCCCTATGAGGAGAGGCTGAGGGACCTGAACCTGTTCAGCCTCAGCAAACGGAGGTTGAGGGGGGATTTGGTGGCTGCCTACAAACTCGTTAGGGGAGATGAGCAGCAAATAGGGAGGGTCCTATTCCCCCCAGCAGCACCTGGGGTGACGAGGAACAATGGCCAGAAGCTGCTGGAGAATAGGTTCAGGTTAGAGATTAGGAGGCACTATTTCACTGTTAGGGTAGCTAGGATCTGGAACCAACTTCCTAGGGAAGTGGTCCTCACTCCTACCTTGGGTAAATTAAAAAGGAGGTTGGAGGAACCCCTGTCTGGGGTCATGTGATCTCAGCGTGTGCCCCTGCCAGTGGTGGGGGGTCAGACTAGATGATCTATTTAGGTCCCTTCTGACCCCTAACTACTATGAAACTATGAATAAGTCTCACATACTAACTTCCATTTTTCACAAGCCAGTCTGAGATGGGAACCAGTGATCTAGTGATGGCTCCACATCCCCTTATGAATCCTTTCACATTACCTTTGCACAGGATCATTTAAGTAAACTACAGTAAGACTGTGAAATATGGTACAATGTGGGAAGCTACTTGTGATTTGTGTTGCTTTTATTACAAATGGTGCAGCATCAAGTTTTCAAGTAAGTCTGTGTTTTGTTTTTATAATGACACACAATTGTCCAGTTTTTAAAAAATTGAAACAATAGAAATTACCAATGCCCATGGTAATGTAGCTAGTTACATTCAAAAACACTGAAAAACAAGACCTCTCCAGTTATAAACATGAACTAATTATGTTATGGAACCCCTGACTTTTATCACTAATCCATTCCTTTCAGTAACATGGCCCCCTCTTACTTATGAGGGCTGCCTAGCTTTTTACATTGTGCAAGACTTGTCCGTTGGACCTTGGGAAGGAGGGGAAGGTCCTATGCTTGGATTTGTTTTTGGAAGAACAATGGGTTTTGGCCTTAGGGCAGGGGGTTTTAACTGCACTCCCATTCTAGGAGCTACCATGGGCTTGAAAGTACTCATTGTATCACTGGAAGAACTAGTGCTACGTCGAATCTGAGGCTCAGTGCTTCTTAATACAACACTATGGAGAGGACTTAGGGATTCTGTCGAGGTGGCAGGGGTGGGAGAATTTTTCATTTGTTCCAATGTATCCAGCACCACATCAGGGGCGTGCTTTGCCGAGCTCTGGCGTTCCAACTCACGAAGTTCGTTCAGAGCTGTATTCATTGTCTCTTCAATATCCTGGTTACAGCAGAGAGAGAGAATGAAAGCAGCAAGTTATTAAAATGAATATTGATGACAAAGGAGGCAGGGAGGTCTGAAAAAAATGCTTGACTTAAGTTGTAAGCCATCTACTTTCATTACTGGATGATACTGAAGTCTGTTTACACTACAGTACTAAAAAATGACCTTAAATGATAAAGTGTTTGGCTGAACAAAGTGAGAGGATGTCTATAATCTGTTCCATGATGCTTCAGGGTCAAAATTCAGTCAAGCTAGTGAAAACATTTTCTTGTTGTTTAAATGACTGTGTCCACAAAACCAGCAATCATTTCAAACACAAAGAAAGAACTGTAATGTAGTCAGGCCCTCGGGTACCACTGCATCTGCTCTGAGGAGACTACAACACCCATTTTGCTGACTTGAAATTTGACTTTATACAACAAAGACACTCCAACAGAGAAACAGACTGAATCTTTTAAATAGCTACTCAAATACCCTGCAGTACATAACCTGCTACTGTACAAAAAGCAACTGTACTGTGACTGCACACCTTTGGTGGTCACCTACTATTGTACACTTGAATGGTTAAGAAGAACGATCAAACAATTGCATCCTATACTCAAGAACAATCAGACCTTGAAAGAAATATTCCCTGTCCCCTTGCTCCTGGCTTTCAGACAACCCTTTAACCTTGCTCAACTCATCATCAGAAGCAAACTCTCTGCTGTGTCAAGTGGGTCATAGACTTGCCTTAACAACAAATACAAAACCTGTCAAAACAGCTCCACTGCTACAACAATCAAAGCCCTCCCCCAGAATAGCCCCCATCAGAATTCATGAATCCTACAGTTGTGTATCCCAAAACGTGTCACATCTCATCCAGTGCACCATACGCTCTCATTAAAATTAGGGTGAGTGAAACTAGATTAAAACTATGCATGAGAATAACTGATCACAAGAAAAAGAAAGGACAGACACACATTTTGGTGGACACTTTTCACAGACCAACCACACACTTTCTGACCTCACTATCCTCATCCTCAAGGGAAATTCACAGAACACCTTCAAAGGTTGAGCTTGGGAACACAAATTTAATTAGGTGGCTGCATACTAATAACCAAGGTCTAAAAACCAATACTGATTTAATGACATACTATAATCTACCTGACTTGTCATAATCATTCTTCACTGTATAGGTGAAAATGAAGTTTTTTCCTTTTGAAAGGTCTTGATGTTTTTCTACACAAGCTACCCTTTCTTCTGTGATCTGTTTGTCTGCTACCCCTAGGAATTTACTTCTTCAGTTTCACAACCCTGCAGACTGTACATTTTTATATAAATGTATATATTTTGTAAAAGACTATGCCTGCTTTTTCCATTAGACTTAGAGAAAAATGCATTGCATTCAAAAGCTTATCTAAGTCTGTCCCATATATGTAGTAGGTCCAATGAAAGAGATCTACAAAAAACCTTGCCCCTCACACATTTCCTAGACGATCACAGCTTACAATATCACTCCCACACTATAAGAATACAAATATTTGTTGGTATGCTGGCAACATGCACTTTTTAAAAAGTCTGAATCTATCCGTTCACATATCAACAACTGTTAAAATTCTAGACCATCTGCCGCTAACTATTTAATTGGCTATATCTTTTATCTCATTCTAAACTATACAGGATCAATATTCTAAAATAAGGGTTTTTAAACAAAGGTAAAACTGAAGTTGGAAAGCTCTATTCAAAGCTGCCTAACAGATTTAGATGAACACTGAATATAGTACCTTCCAATTTGTAAATTCAAAGGAAGAAAGGCATGTGTATTGGAATTAAAATTAGAGACATTTTGAATGATGATGGCCTTCATTTTCTAAAAATGCTGCATATGCTTTAAAAATATCTGTAGCAACAAGCTCTCCTTTTTTTGCTCATTCACTGTGTTTTTACATATAAATGATGTGTCCATAGTGTCCTTATCTTTGTAGCTTTATGTTTCAGGTGGAAAAAGCATGATACTAGATACAATTTAACAGTAATTTTGCAAAATGCTGTTTAACAAGATCCCTTTTTAAAGAAAAATTCCTGTTACTTATTTTGCATATTTGAATTTAAAGAACACTGCTAAATAAACACGCCAAGAATAGGTCAGTGGTGTGGAGGTACAAGTGGGTTATATATGAAAAATAGCCGGTGTTTCCTGCTGGTTCACAACCATATGTGTGTGTATATTCAAAGTACAGAGTCTGCCATTACAAAATATCAGTGGTCTAGGTGTAAATAAGCTGAGCTATATTTGGACAGGGTTGTGTATGACTTTTGAAGAACAGTAAATATTTCTTACCCTAGTACTTAAAGTGCTAGGAATAATCAGTTGTAATTGCTCTTTGATTTTAGGTAGCCAAAGAAAAGCTAAAAAAAAAAAAAAAAAAAAAAAAAAAAAAAAAAAAAAAAAAAAAAAAAAAAAAAAAAAAAAAAAAAAAAAAAAAAAAAAAAAAAAAAAAAAAAAAAAAAAAAAAAAAAAAAAAAAAAAAAAAAAAAAAAAAAAAAAAAAAAAAAAAAAAAAAAAAAAAAAAAAAAAAAAAAAAAAAAAAAAAAAAAAAAAAAAAAAAAAAAAAAAAAAAAAAAAAAAAAAAAAAAAAAAAAAAAAAAAAAAAAAAAAAAAAAAAAAAAAAAAAAAAAAAAAAAAAAAAAAAAAAAAAAAAAAAAAAAAAAAAAAAAAAAAAAAAAAAAAAAAAAAAAAAAAAAAAAAAAAAAAAAAAAAAAAAAAAAAAAAAAAAAAAAAAAAAAAAAAAAAAAAAAAAAAAAAAAAAAAAAAAAAAAAAAAAAAAAAAAAAAAAAAAAAAAAAAAAAAAAAAAAAAAAAAAAAAAAAAAAAAAAAAAAAAAAAAAAAAAAAAAAAAAAAAAAAAAAAAAAAAAAAAAAAAAAAAAAAAAAAAAAAAAAAAAAAAAAAAAAAAAAAAAAAAAAAAAAAAAAAAAAAAAAAAAAAAAAAAAAAAAAAAAAAAAAAAAAAAAAAAAAAAAAAAAAAAAAAAAAAAAAAAAAAAAAAAAAAAAAAAAAAAAAAAAAAAAAAAAAAAAAAAAAAAAAAAAAAAAAAAAAAAAAAAAAAAAAAAAAAAAAAAAAAAAAAAAAAAAAAAAAAAAAAAAAAAAAAAAAAAAAAAAAAAAAAAAAAAAAAAAAAAAAAAAAAAAAAAAAAAAAAAAAAAAAAAAAAAAAAAAAAAAAAAAAAAAAAAAAAAAAAAAAAAAAGATCAAGACTTTCTCTTCCCCACCATTTTTATGAGCAGTTAATTTGGTGGCAATAATTACACAACCTCTTAAAACCTCAGAACAGAATGTTAAAATGCTTTTGAAATTTGGTGGTAACTTCAGATTGTGCACTCTTCACATAACAATATTGTCACAACCCAGTTAATCAGTGCCCATGCCACTAGCAAGAGATACCATTCAAGTAGTCAACTAAGGGTTAAAAAGAAATCCTTGCTAGAAACTCCTGAAACAAAATCCTGGCGGAGAGCTGTATATAATTTATGCCCACGTCACAAACAAGAAAGGAAACTTAAGACTGGTCAGGGTGAAAGGGGATAGCCCTGCCATAAATCCCTGCAACTGGTCAAGAAACAAGCGTAAGCCCCTCATCATAACCTCATACGTAACAGGCAGAAAACCTGACCCACTACCTTGTAACCTGATAGCAACCTGAGAGCACAAAGAACTGCTGCTTGCCAGAAAATTAAAGATTCCACATAACGGTTCATCATTGGGTATCTCCGTCAGACACCTCTGTCTATAAATAGTTTAGCAGTTTCCGCCCAAGTCGGAGAACCCCGGAAAAATCTCTGAGGAGAGACCTGAGTCCATCACCAGAGTAGATTGATGGTGTGATCAGCTGTCAATCTCTCCCCGTCATCGTTTATTTTGACATAATAAAGCCCTGCACGCTCGATAGTCCGTTCTTGGCGCACTTCGTTCGTCATCGCTTGATATCGTAAACCGACCTTATTCGCTCAACTGT
>NW_005842814.1:428133-439032 GCF_000455745.1 Alligator sinensis | reverse complement strand
GAGGGGTGCTGGTGTAGGGCAGGGGGTGTGGGCAGGTGGGCCGGAGCGGGGAGTGCAGGAGGCAGGGGGTTGGCCAGAGCCTCCCACAGCTGGTGCCCTGGGCCTGGCTGGCAGGGGCATGGCTGCTCTGCGGCCTTGGGGGGGTGGGGGGGGGGGGGGGGGGGGGGGTGGTCAGAAAGCAGCTGCCGGCGCTGCTCTGATTCTCCGACAAATATCTTAAACGAACCGAGCTTTGATGAAGGTAAACGTATTTATCAGCCCAAGATATGATGAGTGGAGGTAACACAAAGTAACAGGGATACTGTATGGAATTACCATATTTATTTGAAACTAAGTCAGACTTGAATTTAAGACCCCCCCCTTAATTACATTCTATATATGGAAAATGTATACATTTGTTGTATTTTTTCAGGTGTAGAATCTAATGTAATGTTTGGATGATGTCTTACGTTCATCCCCTCTGCACTGCTAGATCAGGTAGCTGGGAGTAGATGACCTGCTTACTCTCTGCCCCCATACTTTTTCCCCTTGCAGCTTTTCTGTTCCCCCATCACTGGCACCCAGCTCCCCACAGCCTCTGCCCCCCGCCCCCGCTCATAATATCTACCCCTTTCCCCCACTCCCCAGTCTCTGTCTCTTCCCCCTCCCTTCCCCTCACCCTTTACTATCAGATGCTACTTGGGCTCTGTTTCCTCCTGGAGCACAACACGTGGAAGCACTGTGCCTGCTGGCCTTGCAGCAGTCTCAGCACTGTTGACAGGCCAGGCAGGGGACAGTTTCCCTGTACCCTGTGCCTGGGAGAGAACCCAGACTGAGTCAGAGCTGAGCTGCACCTGACAGGAAGGAGGGGGAAGAGGGAAGTGGAGGGAGCAGAAGCTGCAGAGGGGAAGCAGACGGGGAACAACAGGTTACTTTGGGTTTGACTCTGGCCCCAGTGTGAACTCAGGGCTAGAGTCAGAGCCACAGCAGTTGCCTGCCACCACCTTCCACCTCTGTATGTGAATCTAAGACAAGGGGCTTTCCCCCCATGCTGACGGGGGAAATAAACCCTCATCTTAGCTTTGAGTAAATACAGTCCAGTCTTTTCCCCTTGTCAATCTGTGCGTTTCAGGTTCTGTACTGCTGAGGAAGACCAGCCACCATTCCCACATGTACAGCGTCAGCATAATCAGGGTTATTTGCATTCACAGTTAGGTTTCCTATGCACAGCTACAAGAGTCAAACTGGTAAATTGATATAGAAACAAAAGAACTCTTGAAATCAAATTTGCATGTTTCAAATGGTTATGGGTAATACTTTGAGGCAAAGATAGTAAGTTTCTGATATAACAGCACATTAATTAAATAAACTAGACCAGCCTTCAACAAAGCACAGGGATTTACATATCTGAGAAACTACAGCTGTACATCTTCTAGTACTCTAAGTGGCAGAGGCAATTAAATAAATAAATGGAGCATAATTATAAATAATTTCATTTTTACTGGTACTGCAATTTCTATTCATTCCTATGCTTTTCCATACATGATCCTCTAGTTCATCTTCCCTGTCCCATGCTCTGTATTAGAAATTTCAGTGGGATTTTTTGTATCCAATAGAATATTAAGCTGGTTGCTCTGCATTATGCTCTTCATTGAGATGTCACTGACATGTTCTCCTAGGCGCATTAAAAAAGGATACTAACCTGAGCTATTGACTCTGGGTCCAGTGGTTTATGGTCATTGAAACCTGTGTACTGACCAGATGATGTTGATCTTCTAATTGGAGGGCTATCAATTTTCTTTAGTGAATCATGCCTATTAATGTTGGTAAGGCTGCCATGCCCAGGCCTACGTCTTCTCTCAGGACTATCTGCGCTGAGGTTACGATTCTGAAGGAGGGCTCGAGGACTGCAGTGACTTCCAGTGTTGGGGGAACCTAGCTCCACCGAGGAGTTGCTGAGGGTGTGTGGTGGATGTACAGGGCAGTGACCATCATTGGTTCTTCCGGGGCGTCTTTGAGGAGCTGGGGGTTCAGATCTCTTTCTTTGCCTACACAAACATAGAAACCATAAAACAAGTTTGCATTATGAACACAAAACATGTGAAGAAATCTTTGCGATGCACGAGTGGAGGAATAATTTGGTGGCTGAGAGGCAATACAAACATACTGCTGTGTTCAGCTTACCTTCCTAAATATATATCAGGATGACGATCAGTTGGAGAATTCATGTCCTTGGATGAGGATTTGTCCTCAGTTATTGGCCCACTGCTAGCTTCACTGTCAGCCTTCTGGCTCAGTGTATCTGAGAATGTATCATCCCTGAAAAGAAAATATACTGAGAGGTCACTCTCGGGGGCAGAAGGCATCATGGCTTCTATCGTCTTGTATCATTAAAAGTAAACAAATAAGAGTGTCTCTGCAACCACATTAACTCTTCCTAATAACCACTAACAATGCTTCTTTTTATTTCACTTGTGCCACCTCCTTAAACTTTAACTTGTAATGCTTTCAGGTCATCTTTGAAGTGTGCCTAGCACACTTCTGAGTGCTGTAGAAAAATACAACAGTGTACTTATCTAGCCGCAGTTACTCAGATGCTTAATGACAACAGTTGCTACAAGCAGAGGGTAAAACTAAAACAGTAAAGCAGCATATTCTTCCTTTTACCATAGTGGCACTGCTCCTATAAATGATATAGTTGATTAGCCTACTGGCATTCTCTGATTCATTGATGACATTCAGAGAATTACTCCAGGGAAATGAAGCAAAGAATGGTCCATCCACATTAGAGACAAAATCTCAGTGTTGCTGAGCCTTCAAAATACTCCCATGTTTTGCAGTTATCCTGCTCCCCAACACATCCCAATAAAGTGCAGATATATTAAACCAGACATTTCTTACATATCCTGCACCACTATGTATTGGTGAGGTACAAGGCCATCAATTCCATTATGCCTTCCTTCCCACCAGTCTTCAGATGCTCGATGATATAGAAGTAAGGAAGCTCCTTTTTTGAAGGACAGTTCTCGTACAGATCTTCCCATGTAGTCAAACTTAGCTATAGCTTCTATAGGTTCACATTCTAGGAGATAAAAAACACAAGATAAGATATCGTATTCCAGAACAGACTATCTGTTTCATTTTTATAAAATGTGCTTGTTGCATCCTTTGGATATTCATACTGAGTAACCAAATTGACAGAAGTCTGCTGGGGCTGAGAGAGATTTCAAGCAGTGATCCTATCTCTGTGTGAGGGGCTCAGAGTCAGCAGTGCCGGAAGTGGAAAATAGCTAGGCCTGTTTTTAAAACCTCCTGAGAGAGAGAACACAGGAACCACCCAGCATACTCAACACTGAACATTTCAGTGTTTGAAAGATGGTGAAACTCTCATCTCCTTACGCAAATTGCTTTATGCATGTGGTAGAAGACAGCTGCAAGCTAGAAGGATCACCTAAGGAGCACTGGGAAATCAAGTGAACAAGCAAAAGGTACAGGAAAGTGGTGCATTTTAACGATGGTAAATGGGAGAAACTTTTTATCATTAGCAATGAGAAAGAAATGAGGGATGGATAGGGGCTTCTTTAGCAAGGGTAGGCATATCTTGCCTCATAGGTCTGCTTCATGACTTTAGAATGCAGAAGTTGTGAGAAATTCAGAAAAGATGTTGAAAGCACAAACCTAGTATAAACCTGTTTCACAAAACACAGTCTAGTTCTTGGACCTTGTGGCTACCTTTTATGCTCTAATTGTACAAATCAAATAAATACACAACAGATCCAGCCCCTTTAGTATTACCTCTGAGTAAGAGAAATTCCCATATGGCATACAGCTGCTAATGGTAGTCTGCTACACCACCCTTTAGATGAGTGGTTTCCAACATTTTTAGACTCAAGACACCCCACATTAGAAATCATCACTTTTGTGAATTGACCAGCACCCATTTAAAAAACTTCTTTATTTATTGCAGGTCTTACCTCCTTGCAGAGGGGTCAGGCAGTGTGGGGCAGCAGAGCAGCCAGGTAGGGAGAGCCTGATTTCACCCGTATCTCCTCACACCTGGAACCTGAGCCTGCCCATCCCTGCTTATCTTTTCAGGGATAAGGGGTAGAGTGCCCCAGCACTCTGCCTGAGAATCACTGCTTTAGATGGTTGTAAAGGGCAAAAAACCATGTCTTCCTGTGCCCCAGTGGTCACTGGCTGCTGGAGTGGACCCTCATGCCTTTGTGCACCCAGTCATAAGTTATCGGCTTTTCATGTGTATGCATACACACATGTATGTAAAGGTAATGTTAAGCTTCTTCCTCTACAAGAAGTAATTTCCCAGTCAGTGGAGTTATTTGAGATAATGTCCATGCGTATTCTCATGTGTAGACAGACTCAGCCCAAGTCTTTTGTCTAGATGCATTTTTACCTTACCTTTTACTTGTTTAGATGGCTCCAGCTGCAAAGTTACAGTTTGCAGCTATTTCCTTAGAACTCATCCAGCCTGTGAGGGGCAGCCCATAGCTCATTATCTTTATTTAATCAGGTTAATAACCCGTATCTGTGAACTAGTACAGTTTGTTTAGGTTAGTCCAGGCTAGCACAGACTGAATAGTTTCAGAGGGAACAAACAAAGCTACAGGGAGGTAAAAGCAACACAATGGCAGGAGAAACCTGGTATTACAAAAGCAAGGTAAAGTACACTAGGAGGAATCACCTACACACACTTTAGACCCAAGAGATAAACTATATTAAAATTTAGGAAAAAGGTTGTAGGCATTGCTATGAATACCTCAATGACAGTCTTTGCTCAATTGAGCACTGGAAGTAAAAAAAAAAACCCAGCAAAGAAAATGATATAACAAACAAGATGTTTATAGAAAAAAAACAGTAAGCAATATTTTATTGCTGCTATATCAAACAGCAACACACTTATCTGGAATCCCATGTTCAGTTCTTACTAAAGTATACATAAAAAACATAAAGCAGAGAAGTGACAAAATGATTATAGGCATGGAAAAGCTTCCATTTGGAGAGAGTAAATTAAGCTCATCTTTTAAACTTGCGTAACAGTAGTAGAGAGGGATCTTAAATGAAACTGAAAGGCAGTAACTTATAAGCACTGATAAAAGAAAACATTTATATACAGATCACATAATAATTACTCTGGAACTCATAAGAAGATATTGCTGAGTGGGACATTCTTCCTTTCAATCAAAATATATAACAAGATAGTGTGAATAAAAGAAGGATGAGGCATTTGTGTGAATAATGGGAACATGCAGTTACATTAGATAAGAAGTGGGTCAATAAACTGGAGGTATAAAACTCTGAGGCTTCATGGTGCAAGTCACCTAATAAATGGAGATTAAGAGACTTCACAATAAGGAGACTAATTGCCTTGTGTAAAGCTTTCCTTTCACTTTCCTCTAAAGCAACTGGTAGTGGGTTAACAGTATTCAATTTGATAGAAATACAGACTGATCAGATAGGGAAATTCCTGTCTGGCCTTTCATGTTAATTTGAACAGAATCTCTATTATCAGTAGATCAGTGATATACAGGCTTCAGTATCGTGTTCAATTTCCTCTCATTTACCATTAAAATGTAAATGAGTAAGTTAAAAGTAACTCCCTCAAGCTGGTGGAGTTACAAACACGTAGCATACTAGTGAGGTGCGAACCGGGCCCATGTTTTTTTGTGTTCTTCCTTCTCTCGTATCTCGATGTCTGAGGGAAGATGTCCATTGAAAATGACTGTTTGAATTGTTAATCTACCAACAATCAATAGGAATGTGACTTCCAGGAGTGCTATTTATGTGTTTCTGTGTAACAATACTATCTTCTCAGCAAGCACAAATGCTTTTCTTAATAAGTTCCTCTTATTTTGAGAGGAGCACTTCCATTATTAACAAGGTGCCCCTTACTTTGACAACACACTTTAGTAGGCAGGACTCAATTTTTAAAAAAAATACTAGCATATCTTTTAACAGTTAAAACTCTGACCATTAAAGCCACAGTATCTTGACAGTTAATCTTGGAAATAAAAAAAGAGCAGAAGATTTTATTGCAATGCAGGCAGGTATTTCTCAAGTAAATGAAAGAGTATATATAGAGCTAATCAGTGAAAATCTATGATATGTACCAAACCTGGCATGATACTAAGCCATGGGGTCTGGCAGCATAATTAAGACAGCTCACAGGGAAATATAATTGTACTGCTCTGTCTTATACCTGGAGGCATTTGCCTACCATGGCAAGCAATATTTGATGATATCTAAGATATCACCAGTTATCATCCTTAATGATCGAGGCAAAGAGAGAGAGGGGAAAATTAGGACAAACTGAAGAATTATGGGAAGAACTCTAGGGATTATGTTCATCATGAAAACTCTTCTCAGTTTGGCACTTATGACCCCAAATTCTGTTTAATAACATTATTGCTATTCAGTGACATATTATAGTCCCTCCAACTTAAGAAAAGGGATAGATTATAATTAGATATGTACAGATTCACTAGAAGGAAGGTGTGTCCCACTGCACAGTTGGTAGTGCACAGTCATTTAGTATTTGCTTTAGCACAGGACTTCTCCTTTAGCCAGGACTGCACAGCCATTTAGTAAGTACTAAATGACTGCGCAGTCCCTGCTGGTACTGTGCAGTCCTGGCAGTGCACAGGTCTTTTCCGACCCTACTGTGCAGTAGTGATGAGATACTGTGCAGCATTGGTGGTATCACGCTTAGTGCCTGCTGATGCTTCATTGCTGTAGTGATGAGCTACGTCGCCATAGCTTGTTGCTACAGTGACATAGTGTCTCATGTAGACGTGTCCAGGATGTAAGAAATGTCAGTACTAGTCACTGTATTTACACTTTAAGAGCTAACTGTGGTACAAGACTTCCCCCCAAAGTGGTGGGATTAAGGTGGCACTATGCCTACCCTAGCCACCCACCCTAATTGGGCAGGTAAAGCCGAATCAGCAAAGGGCATCTTCTGCTCCTTTCAGTGGTGGAATAGCAGAGACTACTCTGATTTGTGCTCCCCTAATCATGCTGTCTGTCTGAAGCAAAATACATCCATAAACACTCCTGCAATGAGGCATCTCTTGAAGCCTGAGTCCCTGTCAACATCCCACCACCAGATTTTCTGTCCCCAAGAGAACAGAGCTCTGACTACAAAACAAAACAAGTCTATGGGATACTTGTTATAGCTGGATTTGTCAAAATGCTGATCAGAGCACAACTTGTTTAGGAATAATTCAATTCGCAGCCTTATTTATCCTTTCTTTTGGTTCCAGGAGAACAACTTTATTAAAACTTTATAAATTTATTAGGTATCACTAAGCATCAACAACAACACCTGTATTTTTACATCAGGAATTCTGTTGGCCTGAGACTTCCTCAGGGAATTCTCTTTCATTTCCCATGAACACAGATCTAGCCAACTTTTATATGGAGCCAACTAAAGTAAAATATCTTCAACATCAGTCTCAGAATAAAATAATCTGAAAACTGCTTAAATTAAACATAGCAGTGTATTCTCTAAATGTTCAAGTCCTTTCTCAGATGAACTTTCAGGGCAAGGTTTTCTGTAGTAAAATTATGGCTAAATAGATTGTGTAGAAATTTACTAATTTGATTTTACTTTCAGATTTAACAGAAGGGGAAACTTCACTGGGTTTTTTTGGTGGGGAGAGGGGGGAGGAGAGAGGGAGGGGAGGAATATTTTTTTTCTGTTGTAGACAACATAATGAGAACTTTTTAGTGAAGAGTCTACCCCCTAACAAAAAGCTTCACTGTGTTTCCAATCCAAAGAAGCATATAAACATATTTTTACCTTTAAGCATGTGAATAACCCAAATAAAGTCCATGTCACTGATTCACAACCAGGGTGCTGCAACACCCTGAGACCCTCTCAAGGGTGCCACATAATGTTAGCACTGTTTGGTGTACAAACATGATTCACAAGATAAACCCCAGGATTTCAAATAGGATTCCACAGTGTTAAAATCTTTCTGATCTGCTGTGGTCTTTCTGGGATATCTGCAACAGAGCATTACTCTTATTTTTCTGTATTCAATGAATGAAAACTAAAAGCTGACATTTTCCCGAGGGATGCCTTGAGTCCAAGAAAGGTTGAAAACCACTGGTCTATGTGATTACTCATAAGATTAAAACTTATGAGTTTGAATGTTTCAACTTCTTAGGCCCAAATCCTCTATCAGAAAAAATAAGCCAATGTTATCTTTAGAGATACTTACTTACTTTCTTTTAATTTTGTAAGTACCTAAGCTGTTATGGCTGGATCCAAAAAAGAACTTGGGTGAGGAATTTTGCACCTTTCTTCTCCCTGCCCATGAGATGTGCCCTTTGTCAGACCATACCTAATACACATCAACAGGAGTGAGTTCAACACAGCAAAAAGCAACCACTTTCATTCAGAAAACAACATAAATGGCTGACTGGTTAGGGAACCTGCATTTGCAGTGGAAGACTTAGGTTTGAATCATTCCCTAGCTTGGAGGGATTCAAACCTACAGCTGCCACTTCCAGTGTGAATGTTCTAACCCAGGGGTGGGCAAAATGCAGCCTGTGGGTCGGATGCAGCCGGCCAGGCCATTCTATCTGGCCCGCAGGGCTCCTAAAAAATGTAGAAAATTAATATTTATTTAATATTAAATGAACTGTCCTAGCTGCCTGTCATGCGGCCCTTGATTGTTTGCCAAAACTCAGTAAGCGGCCCTCCTCCTGAGATAATTGCCCACCCCTGTTTAACCCATGGATGAGTATATAAAGATAGACATTGCCACATTTTACAGGAATGACCCACTGCACCCAAAAGAATGACTTAGGTGCCTAAGTCAAGGAAGTGGTTTGGGTCTGTGAATTCCAGTCACTTCTGTTTTAACCAAGGGCTGCAGAAAAGCAGCCAAATACAGGAGAGAAGCAGGATTTCAGACATGCCCCTCTTCAACATTTCCCATCAGCTAACGCAGGCATCTTGCCACCTCCACTTAGTATGCTGACTATCAGCCTATTCCCAGGTGCCTAACTCTCCCATTCACTGCATAAGGAACTCGGGTAGCTTATCTGGGTTTCTGAATCCATTGCAAGAGCTGGGTGCCTAAAAGATGGCTGTGGCAATGCTCAGCATTGTTATGCCAAAGTCCTACTGCGGACCTGTTCATTACATTTTTCCACTGTTGACCAGTCTGGCCGTGTTAGCTGCTGATTTCTCAAAGGCTTGAAGAGACTTTTTTGCAGTTTAACTTTATACAGTAATTCTTTCAATAAAAATAACCAAAGTAAAACCAAATCCATTATAGCCTTGAGATTACATTTCAATAACCCAATAATTCCTATGGGGGTATGAGTTTTGAGAGAGGGAGAAAACACTTCAGCATAAAACTAATCAGATTTACAACATAAAATAAAGATTTAGTTTTAGAATCTGCTTTATCCAGCTGCTAACAGAGGGCAGTGTATAAGTACTATGTCCAATCAATAGTAGCTGCTTAGAGTCACATAGCCTCTCTCTCACCCACACATGCACACATATTAGTAGTCACACTCACACCAGTGCAGAAATAAATGTTCTGATCAAATTATGAAAAATATCCTTTTGTAGTGGTTTTTCTTGTTCTCCACAAAAAAATAATTAGCCAAGCCTTAGGTTAGTTGAAAAACAAATGATAAAACTGTCTGCTTTAAGGGTGTCTTTGCCCTCCTCTTGAGCCTTGACTGACCTGGGAGAATAAAACTTGCTTGGAGTCTGGATTCAGACATCCAGATGACATGGCAGGCCCTGTGAAGTTGATGGCAGATGATCTTTGCTTGGATGCTTATGATGTTTGCTTGTGAAAAGACACTAATGTTGGTGTATCTATTTTCCCACTGGACTTGAAGGGTCTTCTGTAGGCAGCGTTCGTGGTACTTTTGTAACAACATGGTGTCTCCTGTATGTCCACATCTCAGCCCCATACAGTAGAGGTGGCGATCACAGCTGCTTGATAAACCATGAGCTTGGTTTTGCATCTGATGTCACAATCTTTGAACATCCATTTCGTAGGTGTCCAAAGCCTACACATACATGTATGAGGCAATGTTGGATTTCTTTGTCAATGTCAGCCTTCTGTGAGAGATGGCTTCCAAGGTACAGGATCTGGGGACTGCTCAGTAAGAGCGTGTTGATGGAATCTTCTGAATGTTAAGTATCTGTTCCATTTTCTTCTATGCCTCGGTAAAGATGTAGACAATTGCTTGAAGGCCTGCTTCTGAGTGAACACAGACTACAGTATCATCAGTGTAATGGAGCTCAATGATTGAGGTTGGCGTGAGCTTGGTTTTGGCTCTGAGTCAGCTGAGATTAAACAGCTTGCCATCCATTTGGTAGCTTAGCTACACTTCAGCTGGAAGCCTGTTGGTGGGTCAGATCATCACAGTGAGGAATAAATATTAAGAATAATGTTGAAGTCAGGATGAAGTCTTGCTTAATGCCCGCCTTAACCTTAAAGGGACTTGTGATAGATCCATTACTGAGAACTACTGCTTATATACAGTCATGGGGCAGGCAGAGAATGGTGATGAATTTTGCTGAGCATCTGTACTTCAGAAGAATCCTCCACAGCACTTCTCAGTTGACAAATGTTGAAGCCTTTTGTGAGGTCATACAAGGCTGTGTAGAGAGGTTTGTGTTGTTCCCGACATTTTTCCTGCAGCCAGGAAGAAAGGGATTTGGTGGTAGGGGTCTGCTACAGACCCCCACATCAAGGGGAAGAAGGGGATTCGGGGCTCCTGAGGCAACTCTCAGAGACCATAAAAGCTAAAGAGGCGGTAGTCATGGGGGACCTAAACTACCCGGACATCTGCTGGGAGTCACAGACAGCAAAGTCCCACTGCTCACGCAGGTTCCTAACCTGTGTACAGGACCTCCACCTGACA
>NW_005842814.1:424803-425974 GCF_000455745.1 Alligator sinensis | reverse complement strand
ATGAAGTCTTGGAACCTTTTTCCATGGGGGGGGGGGGACCACGACGTGATACATGAGATGCTCTGGGTGCTTTAGTTAGAGCGGCTCTTGGAGCTGCTCTCATTAAAATGCCTCTCTCCCACGCCCCCATCACAGCACTTCTCTAAAATCCCCTGAAGGCTAGAATTTGCCAGCCCCTCCTTACTGCTCCAGATGTGGCAAAGAAACAGACCATCTACCATGAAGGGTCTATCTACAGGGGAAAATGTGCTGACAGCCGTGGCTTTGCTGGTCAAATTTACAATGAATGGCTTTAGTTTCATAGCTTTTATTTTTTTTGTATTTTAATGATATCCTTACATCTTCTAGAAGGCATGGCTTTTTAAACTGCATGAAGGCAGTTATCTGAGCTAAAATGTATAAAGGCACGTGTTTAATCAATTCATCTTGTTAAAAAGGTCACTTAAAAATAGAACGTTACATCAGAAAATAATTTGTGCTGGCCGAAGTAGTTTTTCACTTGCCCTTCCTGTAACCGGGCAAACCAGGAAAGGTGTCAGGAAACAGCTGGCTGAACACAGATGGATCAGAGTGAAAAACAAACAAACAAAAAAAACAAGATTAAAAATGCAGGCGTAAGCTGCAGAATGCCATGCATGAAA
Organism: Alligator sinensis; assembly: GCF_000455745.1. Lineage (NCBI taxonomy): Eukaryota > Metazoa > Chordata > Crocodylia > Alligatoridae > Alligator > Alligator sinensis. Next base: position 425,333 of record NW_005842814.1, on the reverse strand, counting down.
TTCTTTAATTTCAACTGAAACAGTGAGAAAAATGGAGACCTTCCTGTATGCAACACCTGTAAATGTCATTTATGTCAATGGTAAACATAATAATATAACAGACATACCATCTTCACTGGTGTGGGGCTCTGTGCTGGCATCCTGGTCTGCTTCCTCTAATGTACCATGTTCACTATAGGGACTGTCACTGTAGAGATAGGCAACGTTGAGCAGATACAGGCAATTAGAGTATGAAGCAGCACTTAATGGATGCTTAAATTTAGCATGAAGTAGGCAGTAGGCTGCCAAGCTTAAAGTATCCCACTTCTATAGCTAATATCAATGACATTTTCTTTTGAAGCAAATACTATTCAATATTAATATTTTATAATTAGAGCCAGATGTGATTTCATCTTTAGACCATGGCATGAACACAATTATTACAGAAATTAACATCTCTTCCCTCTAGATACTATTTTCATGTATTTAAATAATATAAACTCTTCCTTACTGGATACTTCCTTTTAAATAATAATGAAATTTGGGGGGGG
>NW_005842814.1:422886-424772 GCF_000455745.1 Alligator sinensis | reverse complement strand
GGGGGAAGATGACGGAGGGGCACAGGGTGATGGGAGAGGCACAGTGAAATCATTAGGCACTGAAATTCTTTAGCAGACCCAAGGGCAACTCCAAGATAGAGAGTATCCATATACTCTTAATTGCATATTTAGCACCATGGTCACATCTCATAGAATGGGAGTCACTCAGGTAAAGTGGAGTCCTGTGATTATGGACTGAAGATCAAGACAGAAAGGATAATATTCTAACTTACCAGTAATCATCTCCAGCCATACATTTTTCATAAACTGGGCCATCGAGCTCCTTAGCATCTGGAAAAATGGCCTCATGATGGATGATGATAGTTTTGATTATTTCATTCACATGAGCCTGACATGACACCTGGTCTTGTATGTCTGGAACAGGCATCAGGGTTGGACCAAAACAAATGGCCAAGTTGTACGGATCCATCATGTTTTCATCGCTGTACTGTGAAAGACTATTACAAAAACAAGTGTAGAGTAAAACAGACTATTTTTTCTCTTAGACCATCTCTGATCTGAAAACTAGATCCTAAAAATGTGAAATTTTCTTCCTGGACACTTAGTCTTATACAACATAATTAAACAACAAATGCATTAGGAGATGCTTTACTTCCTGGCCATATACAACACTGTGTGAATTTATTGTACACACACTACAATTTTTTGTTCATTCTTGCCTTAGATTCAGCTCTGGGAAAAATTTAAGGCACTTGCTTAGTGTGATTCTCCTAACTGTAAAAGCTATACCTACATACATCATACTTACTTGCATACCACACACACCTTTCCCCCCAAATTAGCCATCCAAAATTGGGTAGTAGCCATCCCAAACCATGTTCCAAGCAAGAAGGCTGGTTTCCATGCTGGTGTGAAAGCATGGGGGCCATTAGAATATGTTAAAAAATATATTGCATCTGTACTATGGTATACCTATGCTAAACTGCCATTTTAAAATGTACTTCCATTTTGTAAAAAACCCCACAAAAAACAATAAGAATGTGTGTGTATGTGTGTGTGTTTTGGATGTGTAATTGATAGCTGAATAACTGCAGCAGGTATTAAGCAGACTAGTACAAAATATTTGAAGTAAACAAAGATAACAGTCAGGATAAAGTGCAGGTGGCGGTCCAGAAATGTGAAAATAACACGAATAAGGACTAAAAAACAGACTGGAATGTAAAGACAACATGTAACCAGTAACCGAGTCCAAAAGATGAGCGCGTGTAAAGAATTAAGTGGTAATTGGTGGAAAAATCTCTGGGCACCGATTGAAGTCTGTCTCATGAAGAATAAAAGGGCAGTGAAGGCTGAGCCCAGATGGACGTCTTAACCAGCAATACCAGCCTACCTGCACATTGAAAAAAATTAAAGCCAGCACCCCTCTCGACTGAACATTGCCTTGAAAAAGCCTGCAACTGGCCACCACAGTGCGACTCCAAGTGCCACGGATAGGTAACTTAGTGTGAATGGTGTAGATGGTGTGTAGTATGTATGGTGTAAATAAGGAAGAGTAATTCTTATATAAGCTGCTAAGTTTGCCTCAGTTATCCATATACTATGCAATATACCTTGGTTTGCTGAACCCCTGCATTGGTCATTTATCCAACAGGGTGATGGAATGGCTCCTGGGGGCTGTGCTCACCTCTGGCCATATGCAGCATGGACAGAGTCCACTCTTCAGCATCACTTGCTCCCCCCTTGCTGTCACAGCTGCTGCCAAACTGACAGTAGCTTTTGGCTGCAAAATTTGGCAGTAAAATAAATCCAATTCTCCTTTTGTTCTGCCATATTTTGTTAATGTGCTGTGTGCTACTCTGAGATGCAAATTGTACTGTACATGTGATTAGCCTTGTGATTATTCATGTGCTAAGTAAAGCGGCTTT
>NW_005842814.1:391933-422855 GCF_000455745.1 Alligator sinensis | reverse complement strand
CCTACACATTCAATCCAGGAACAAGGAAAGGGGCAAAGAAGGGAAGATACTTACTAGGGTCCTGATCCCCTCATTTACTAAAAACAAGTCATCATCTGGTACCATAAGGAAGCACCTGTAACTTCCTGATGGAGATTTTTCTGCTAGGTGGGAGACAGTTCCACTACCGTTGGGAACAGCAAGTAAGTTGCAGAGGAGGGACCAAGATTTTGCCAGGTTGAATCTGAAGCAAGCAGTATGACACTTACAAAGCATATGACCCCAAGCATATGAGAGGTATAACCTTTTATAACCCTGTTCAACATGGATAATTGAGTACAGGACCATTCTTGCTAGTGCTGGTACATCTTGTTCTTATTACAGCTACATTCAGGAGAGAGAACTGGGTTGATGGTGGGGTAGGGTGTAGCTGCTAGAATCATGCTTGGGTTTCTTAGGTGGAAAAGGATGGAGGGAAAGAACCTGGATTTAAATCTTTATATTTAAGGCCTTTGTGTGCATGTCTGATAAATCACTTATCTGGTGACAAAGAATACAAATGGGACAAGCCCCTAGAAAGGTCTCCCTAACAGGAGACTTTTCAACCTGCTAAAACATCTGCAGACCTAATACTTTAATATTAAAGATATTTAATTAGACATTTTATTTTTTACATCCCAGAACAGCAGTTCCCAAATTGTGGTATGTGTACCACCAGTGGTACGCAGACAACCTGGAAGTGGTACGCAGAGGTACGCCGGGGGGAAGGGCTGCACACATACAGAGTTCAGCCACAGCCTGCTGCACGTGGCCTGCTGCACACAGCCAGGAATGCAGCACTGCGTGTGGAGCAGCACCCAGCAGGTAAGTGTGTTGGGGAGAAGGAAGGGGGTGCAGATTGACCCTGACCCTTTCCCCCCACCCCTCCACAGACTTACCTGGTGGGGTGGGTGTGTGTGTGTGTGTGTGTGTGTGTGTGAGAGAGAGTGAGTGTGCACGTGCGCACACACACCTCCCAAGCCACAGCCCACCCCAGCCCTGCTGCTGCCCCTAGCTCCTGACCCACAGTAACCTGCATCCTGCCAGGGTGTGCGGAGACCCCCCCTCCCCAGACTCCAAACACCACATACACACCCACAGCCCCCTACCAGACATCTGAATACTGTGCTCTATCAAGCAAGCTCACGCCTCCACTGAAGCATCTCTGGATGGGTAAGTTTACACTGTCTTTTTTCCAATGTACAACTGTTTTATATGGCTACTGTAACTGATAAAACAATGTTTTATAATTACTAAAGGTTTTGATGTTGTTTTAATATGTACTCTGTTACCTATGTGAATGAAAAATTTGTTGGTGGTACTTAAGGCTGTATCGTTTTGAATTAGTGGCATGCAGTCTGTCAGAATTTGGGACTTGCTGTCCTAAAAGATATAACTGAATTTTTTTACTGTAAGGGTGGCCAGAATCTGGAATGGGTTTCCAACAGAGGTGGTACTATCACCTAACTTGGAGGTCTTCAAGAGGAGGCTTGATAGATACCTGGCTGGGGAATCTGACCTTGGCCCTCTTTCCTGCCAAGGGCAGGGGGTTGGACATGATGATCCATTGTGGTCCCTTCCGACATTACAATCTATGAATCTATAAACTCAACCCCAAACATACGTCAGGGAGTTGAGAGAAGGAAGGGAGGACTATGTAGACCAACAGATACAAGTATGAAAGGTACACTGGAACCAGGAAGCAAAAACCAGATGCATCCATTTCTAGCTCAAAAGCAAACTGAATAAAGAAATAAAAACTGACCAGAAACAAGTGCTGGTATACAATTTCTAGCAGAAAAGGCAAAATATTCAAAAAAACTTTGACCAGGCTCCTTTTATACATTTCTTATAAGGAATTTCTCTTTTGTTTTGCTATTCCAAGGTGCTGCTGGTCATCACAAGTTAGTGGAACTAATTTCCACCAACAGCCGGGCTGCTGCTAACTATGCTGTAGGCACTTCCAGAACATGGATAGTGCACTGCAGGGTAAAGTATAATCTATGTGCGCAGAGACTCCAACTGAAATAGGAGATGCTCCAGACTCAAGACTTCCAGCAGTACCTGAGCTACAGGCAGTAGAAGGAGGCATCAGGATTCCAGGCCTCTGAGCAGCTAATTCAGATTAACCCTTAAGACCAGGTACAGACATTACACTTACCAGTGTAAGTGATTGGAAACCAGTCTATGCCCATAACAGAACAGAAATTTGGCACATATAGACTCATTAAAAAATGGTGAAACCTGGTCCAAGATTTGCCCCCTGCTGTCCCCAAGGGCAAATATGTGTTCTGTTCGCTACCAATCTAAACTACACCACTTACAGAAAACTATGCGACTTGTATCAATTCCACCTTGGGTTTTTTGAATGTCTGTACCTAGCCTACGAAGGGCCCTATGCTCAGCACTTGTTTACTGTAGTAAGAGAGGAATCATCAAACCAGGCTCCCTAATAAAAGCATGTTTTCTCATCTTAACTGCTACCCTTCAAAATCCAAAAGAGGTGATGGAAGTATTATCCACAACATCAGAAGAAGTGTCTGCAGCAGTAAGATAGAACCACAGCATAAATGGAGATGTAATGATATGGAAGGATGAGTGAATGTGGGTGGTGAACTGCATTTTGGAGAGTGGGGGAGGCAAGTGAGGTGTTATCTGAAGGAGGAAGGAGCAGGAAAGCATAAGCAAAGAACAAAATAGGAAAAGAAGGAAAAGGTGAAGAAAGGGAAAATAGAAAACAGAAATTGCAGGAGGCAGGCAGCACTGCACCAGACAGAGAACATGACATAAGTCGTGGCACCCAGCACAAGTATATATACAGTGAAACTACTGGGATTAGGAAAAAAACGAAAGGGCAGGGGTAAAACAATTTTCTCCCATACTAGCTTTCACTCTTTCTCAGTTTTTCCCCCTTTTCCTTTCCTGATGAGCCTAACTTCCCAGCGGCTGCCCTAGTTTGTAGTTTGAAAATCCAATCGCCATATGGCAAAGGAAAACGGGCTAGTGTTCTTTGGTACTTGTGGCTCCATGACCATTCCCTGATAGACACATAAGATACTATTTGTGATTTGCTCTACCAGAACACTGCATCCAGTAACCACTGGTGGATGACTGGGGTGTTTGAGTGTGCTCCATTTTTTTTTTCCAACATCAAGGCAAAATAAGCCTGAGATGGGGATCTCTCTCAGAAACTCTGCTTTTAAATCACACAACTTATTTTCAGTGCAGATCACATGCGTGTATTTCATTTTTGCTGTTTTATAGCAATAGACCAAATTCCTTCATTCAAGACAACACTTTTGTAAGTCTTATTAACCTTGCTCAGTTAAGGAGAAATGAAATTTCAGTTTGCATGAAAATGTTTTTCTCCTTTCTTTGTTGCAAGTTCTGTGTTAAACGAAACTCCAATATAATCTTCACATAGACTATGGACAAACAGAAAGAATTTTGATACCGGCTAAAGAAGTGGGATAAAAATACAGTATTTTGATAGGAATCTTCGGTACTTACTGGTTGAGGAAGGCAAAGAGGTACCTCATCACTATAAGGACTGACCTGGGCAAAGTCAGGAGGAGTTTGCGGATGAGAAGAGCCCTCTCATAGAGATTATCTATTCCTGTAAGGAAAGAGGTAATATTTTCAGCTCCTGTTGACATACTGGTTTAAAGTAAGATGTAGCCAGTATGTTCACCTGAAATGTGACATTCTGATTCTAACACAAGTTCCTGGTCAATCTTTTTACATTTTGGTGGTGGGGAAAAACAGGGGATTTTTGCTTTTGTGTTTTGGAGGGGAAGGGGAAAGTACTGTTTTAGTAATGAATAGACAATCATGCTCTTAATTATGTCTAGCCAATCAGCAGAAAAACTCTATGGCAGCTTTCTAAGCTAAGCTAAAGTAGTCCACAAAACTTCAAAAGGAGGACTTTCCTCTCAAGGATAGATAAGTACTATTCAGAATCTAGGAAAGCGTGCTATCAGTTTCAAACAGCCTTTTCTGTCTAAATTTGCATACTGAGGATACCCTTCCCATCACTGATTCCCAACTTATTTTTCTCTATTGATACCATCTCTTCAGACTCCAGCTGTAAATCTATAAAGTCATATTTAGATCAAGTTAATGCATAAATACAAAGTACAATGATCAGGTATGTTTTCCCCAAATCATTTCATTTTGGTTTATTAAAATGTATTCCTGAAGTAGGCAAAACAACTCTGAGCAGGACTGAGGGCCACACAACATCAGTTCCTAGTCCTCTATGACGGTAACAAATCCCCATAGTAAATGTTATTTTCTTCATTGTTAAGAATGAATGTGCGACTTCAAATGGAAATGATCTTTCAAAGCAGCTAACCTCTGTTTTGAATAAGAAATCCTTGAACCCTTCACTCAAAATATTTTCTAAATAAATGACGCTGCTAAAAGCAATTTAATATTTTAATAAAGCTCTTAAGTCAACCAGAAAATAATAATGCAAGTCACATAATTTAAACAACATTTTAGTAGAATTTTAGAGTCATGCTACCTAATGGCAGTGAAATGGATATTTGCTAACGTTCAGAAACAGGGAAATGAGGAACAGGAGGTGAAGTCAACAGCTAAAAAGCATTTGTTACAGAATATAAGATATTCTCCAGTAGCCATTTAAAATAGTCATCGCCCTCAGAGGTCAGTGTGTGTTAAGAGTAGACAGTTCCTGGTTGCTTGTTTTATATAAACTGAAACTGATTTTTAGATGTGAAATGTTTGTTGATTGATGATTAAATATTTCTCCTTTGTGGAAACCCAGCCCATCAATTTCTAGGCTGTAATATTTTTGTATCATAAGCCAAACACAAGCTGAGCATCACAGCATCAAGATTTGTGCTTCTCTTAGAAAAGTTCTTCCTTAAAGATAACCATTTCTGTTTTGTGATCTCAGGGTCAACACCCCTTTTCCTGCATCTGCAGAAATTATCACAAAAGTAACATTGGTAGCAGAACTTATATGGTGAGGAGCAGAAGGATTTGAGATAAGGTGGTAAAAAGGCTGCGTACATCCTGCACTGTATGAAAATTGGCTCCTTGGGTATCTTTTGTGCCCAGGAAGAAATTCCCATCTCCCCCTCCCCTCTCTGTAAAGGCAGACATGTTTTACCTGGGGAGGGCACTATGGGCATTTATATACATATAATTTTCGTGCTGCAACTCACCAGAAATCTAGCACATTGGAGCAGACTTCATTAATTGAGTCTGCTCTGCACATGAGCTGACGTGCACTGGACTGCATCGCGTGCAGTTGTATAAGCAGCAATATCCGTGTCAGCACACAGAAAATGGTGGCAGTCCACTTTTGAACTAAAACAGTTTTGACATGTTTTAGTTCAAAAGCATGCCACCACCATTTTCTTAGTGCTGATGTGCATTTTGCCACTTATACAACTGTATGTGCCACAGTGCCAGGAACTTTTAAAAGCGCCTGGCGCTGCGGTGCAAGCATGTGTACAAATGCCCTACAGTGGCAGCAGTGCTGGGCATATTTTTAACTCAGTCCCAGTAACTTTTATCCCAGTTGTGCTGCTACTAGCATGATAATAGAGAAAGCACCTCCTACATGAGACTCTGAACATTGTAAAATGGTAAACTTGCGGCACTTACCAATTTATTTTGGAAGCACTGTATTTTCATTTCCAGTGTAGATAAAAGACATTTTTGCCTGAGGATCTCAAACATCAAGGGCTAAATTATGACTGCTTCCATGGTGGGGTGGAAAGGGGCAGAAAAGTGAATGCAGAAACCCCTTTGAACCCAGACAGCAGGGATCCATAACTCTGCTGCTTTCCACATAGGAGAAAAAGGAAGCGTTGCTCTGTCTCCAAAGGGTATTTTACCAAAGGAGGTGTGTCCAATACAGGCTGGGCTTTTGTGTCCATAACTCAAAGGCCAGCAGGTTAGTTACTGAAGGGAAGTACTGGCTGTGCTAGTGCAAGGTACAATATCTCCTCCTTTACAGGATTTACACATTGGAAGCCTCTTCTTTACCTTGATTCTCCAGTACCATAATTCAGTCCTACTTCCTCAACTCTGTCAGGTACTCGATTATCCTGTGCTCCATTCTTTCTTTGGGTGGTTGCATTTTTACAGGCCATCCACTGAATTCATTCAATACTTACACAAGTGATTCTCAAGCATTTTAGACACAAGGAATACCTTGTTAGATTCAAAATATCCCTCAAATTGCCAACTCTGAGCTTTCACTCGTCTTTATACACCTGCCACCGCTGTCCCTAGCTAAGCCTGGCAACCTGCACACCTGCTCCCTGTAGCTAGAGCCCCAGGGTAAATGAACTGGAGAAGGAAGGAACAAGGATGTGTGTCAAACCTGGCACCCTGCACAGCTGCTCCCTGCAGCCTCTGGTTGGAATGATACAGGAGCTGTCCAGGAGCTTCCTCCCACCCCGGACTAGCTGGGTACACAGCAGTAGGAGCCAGTGGTTCCCCTCTTCCTCATCTGCTCCCTGCTCAGTCCCCTCAGGTTTCCCACTCTAGCCCAAGGCTCCAGCCATGCAACCATGTGAGATATATTGTGGAAGAGGGTGTGCGACTGTGCCACTCCACCCCCCCGGAACTGCCCCTGAACATGCCTGAATAATCTGCATCAAAAGAATAAAGGCAACCAGAAGAGGGGAAGGAGCAATGCAAATAAAACAAGAATTAAATTTAAATGAAGACAGGAATGTATCCCCTCTAAAGCACATTAAGAAAACATCAGGCAAATTGAAGGTTTAATTAAGCAATAATCCCAAAGTAGTGAAGCATGCAACAGGTAATAAACAGTCAAATATCTCTACTACAATTTTGCATGTTTGAGAACAGAAGAAGCTTAAAAGGAAACCCCATAAAATGGCAAGCACATGATAAGTGGAGTTGGTCCTATGCATGTTCAGAGCTTATCAATGGAAGTCACAGCTCGCTCGCTCTCTCTCATTGCCCCCTAGTGAAGTAGGACGAACACCTTCCCTTTCTGTGCCCTTGACTTTAATACCCCCCTGAGGCTGGGAGCAGGGATCAGCTGACTGGTTTACTACTTGCCAGTGCCGGGGCTGTGGCAGGCTGCGGCAGCACTACTCACTTTTCGCATAACAGCTACGTGCTCAAGGTTGCTCTTTGTAGTGAACACACTGCTGTCCATGTCTACCAGATGTTAGGCAAAATCTGCCAACTCCTGACAGATCCTGGGCTTCCCAAGCACCAGCAATATGACAACACTGGCGTTTGATTCCCAGTCCCAAAATCGCACCTTCTGCCATGCACATGCACAGGAAGTGCACTTGTTAGGATCACACATTGGGTCCCATGGTGTCTCTACCTGAATATTTGCCAGGGCCTAAGTGTCACAAAGGGACTTCATTTTTCCCAATGTGAGTGTAGGTCAAAAATAGGGGTGTTTATACACGTGATCCAGGAGTTGGGGGGGGGAAGGAGAAAGCACTTTAGAGCAGCTCTGAGAGCAGCTCCAGTGGCACTGTATTTATACCCGATTCAAGGCTGCACATTAGGTGCCTTGATTATCTTGGAATCTAGAGTGCCCAGAGGGGAGGCATGTAGCTGCACTGACACCTGTACTGAATTCAGAACAAAGTTAAGTTCAGAACAAAGCTGAATTCAGAACAAAGCTCAATCAGAACAGCAACTTTCACTCTTGAACACAGTGGGCTGTAGTGGTGGCACCCACCTTCTGCAAAACAGCCAAGTATTTAGGGCTGCTCTTTATAGTGAACACACTGCTGTCAATATCTACCAGGCATTGGGCAGAAACTGCAAATTCCTGACATACTGGGGTCTTAGGTACAGTTTAAGTACCTCCTAGCACCAATATAGGTGGCAAGAAACCTCAGGTGGAAGTTGTGTGCACCTAACTGGATGGTTTCTGCTTGCAAATACAAGTCTCTGTCTACACACCTAGGGAACTTTTCATGCCAAAATGGAGACATGTAGGTGTCTAAGTGGGTTTGCAACAGAAGCCAAACACCAAGAAGCCAAAACTTATTACTCATTTTCCACCCACTGGATGGCAGCAGGAACTTGGCTACAATACTGTATGTACAATCGTTTTTATGACCAAAAAAACTTGTCATAAAACTATGACACAACTTGCACAAGTACATGACTGAATTTGGCAATCTGTGCTTCAGGTTCCATTTTTGTGGCTCATGGACACTCTTATCCAACGCAGAGGTTATTTATTAATTCATTAATGCTGTTACAGTTTTCTGAGATCTGCTTTTGAAGGATATTATAGGATGTCAGAGTACTGTTACAATCCAATTAAATACCCTATCACTATCTCTTGGGAAAAGAAAAATTTACTGCTACTTTTTGCTGATATATTTTCAGGAAAAGTTGACAGTTCATAATCTAGTATTTTATTTCTGAAAAACAGGGCAGCATTCTAGTAACATAGCAAAACTATTTCCTGACTTTCAGAGGCAAGGTAGTTATGCCTATAGGGAAATCCAGACTGCTCTCCTCAAGGGATTCAAATAATGTAAGCCAGAAGAAAAAATATGCAAGTTTGTGTTCACAATGAACACCTGTCAGTGTATCAACTCCAAGTTGAAGGAGATGGATGTGAGCATGGGAAGGCTTACAATAACCAACTGATAGGCTAAATTTTCTGTTTAGCAGAGGTGAGCCAGATGCTGCATTGCATAGTAAAAATCCATCACAATTCACAAGTTCAAGGACACACATGCTAGAAGAGAAGATGCACTCTCAAAGCAGTGAGGGCATTATGGCTCTGGAGACCAGGGTACAGTGAAATACTCCTTTACTTGCCTCAATCCACCTTGTTTCCTGGAAGAAGATGGGGAGGACAAATGTCAGAGCGTATACCTCCAGAGTTACCCTTTGGGACTGACAGCAGTCATAGCTATCCTTCTGCTCAGGATGAATTACAACTGTATGGGCCCTGTTCAAATTACAGCTGGATAGACATTTTTATGGAATGATAATTACTTTGTGCCTGTGGCCAATCTAAATTTATTGCACGATTAACTAGTTAATTGCGTGATAAATACTTTGCACGTGTAGCCAGTCTTTGCATGTGTGGTTGGTCTAAATTTACTGTGTGGTTGAGAAGTTAATTGGGTAATATATGTAACATGTGGCAGGGGCCTTAGAAACACAAAGAAGCCCACAATAGTATGGGTTTCTTATGCTCTGTCCCTCCTTGAAAACTTGCTCTGGAGCAACAATAACATGGCTTCAATTTAAGCTTAAAAGGTTTCAAACCAAAACAAAATGGCTCTGTAACTATAGATCTATTTGACAAAAAATGCCCAAAAGGATAGGCTCTTTGGTAGCACCCTTTCCAAATACTTGCCAAAGGAAAAGCATTGAATCACAATGTGCTAGTTTACTTTGGAATGTATGCGTAAATGCAAAGAAATTCCTTAGTGGCTTCACTGAGAAGAGGTTCATTTTATAGTGTCGCCTCAAATATGCTTGACATCCATAGCTAAACTCTCCATATTCAAGGGTCTTCCATTAGCAACATTATATTTTATATTTATCTGTGACATTCTGCCCTTTTCCATATTAAAATGAATAGTTACTCTGTGAATCAGTTTTTCTCCCCCCGCCGCTTTTTTGTAAAACACACTGATCTTTGTAAACAGTACTGAGAATAAATTTGTATTAATCTTGACAGATTATGTAGAAAGATACCAAGTGAGAATGGATACATTATCACGCTGTATTATCACAAACGTATATTAAATAAGAGTAGGAGCATTTGCAACTTTTAATTTAAAAAATTTAAAAAAAAGCTTTCCAGAATGTACATACTATACTAGGATTTAACCAAGCTACAGACATTTCTGTCTTTTACAGGAAAAGGATCTGTGTCAGGTCCTGTTAAAGTAATTGGCAAAACTCCTATTGCCCCTAGTAACAGTATTAGTAAATATTTATGTTATGATGGTACCTCAAAGTCTCAATCTGGCAGCATAAACACAGAAAAAAGACTATCCCAGTTCTGAAGAGCTTATTGACTAAAGGGGGAGGAAGATTTAGCTTGACTGTCTGCCATTTTGCAGACTAGCTGATACTAGTAAGAACTGTATTTGATAGAGGTGCACCGATATATCGTACTGGCACCAATAAAAAGAAAATTAACATTATTGGCAATTGGCTTGTTTTGGCCAATGTGGCTGATAATGTCACCAATAAATGCCACATGCATGTGCACAGACGCAGCGTGCAAGCGGCCAGGAATGCAGCCCGGCAGCCTGGAGAGCAGCGTCTGGCTGGTAAGTCTGTGGGGGAAGGAAGGGGCGTGGGGGGAGCCGATTGAGGTCCCCATGGTGAGGGCAGGTGCTGCCTGGGGCACAGGACGAAGCCATGGGCGGCTCATCTGGGAGGCGTGGGGGAGTGCGGATGAGGAGGTAGGTCCTCACTGCTGTGCACACCACTGGGGGAGGCATGGGGGGCATGTGCTCCCTGGATTTGTGCATGGGGCAAGGGTGGGCTGCCTGCTGCAGGCTTGGCGCCAGGGTCTGTGTTGGGCTCTTCCTGGTGGGCTGGGCTGGGACTGCACTTGGAGTGGGCAGGGGCAGGGTGGGTGGCAGCAGTGCTGGGAGGGGGGGACTACAGGGAATTTTGGGGTGGCTGTAGCCCTTCCCATAGCCCCCCCCTCCCAGTGCCGCCTCTGTTCACCCTGTGTGCAGCCCAGTCCCTTGCTGGGAAGAGGCCGGTGTAGCTCCTGGCCCTCAGCCTGCAGCAGGCAGCCTGCCTCTGCCCCATGCACAAATCCAGGGGGCACATGCCCCCCATGCCTCCCCAGGTTATGCGCAGTGGTGGGAGCCCTGCCTGGATAAGACTCCTGGTTCTGTCTTGCACCCTGCCCTGCCCTGACTGGGCAGTGCCTGCCCCTGCCCCAACTCCCTCCCTTACCTCAGGGGTCTTGAATCCCCCTCTCCCCCCCAAACTTACTGGCCTGATGCTGGTCTCCAAGCTGCTGGGCTGCATATCAGCAGTTGCATCAGTATCAGCTGATATGGCTGGTTAATAATTGGCCATCAGTGTCAGCCAAAACAATCTTTATTGGTGTACCCCTTGTGTTTGAAACTAAACTCAGACTGTATTAATTTAAAATATATAGGTGCTTTCAAATCCAGCTGGGGCAAACTCTAAACACCAGTGAGTTTCTTTTATACTATGAACACTTTTACATACTACACTATAAAAATAGTATACAACTTGGGTATATAAATGTAGAGATAACCACCTGCCCCAAAACTGAAACACAAAATCACAACAAAACAGGTCTTGAAACTCATACCAACAAAATGAATCAAAAGTACCACTACTGCAGTCCATCAAGACAGCAGAGAAACAAAATGCAAAGTACAGATATTTAAATCTTCCACTCCCTAGTGTGATGTAGAACTTTGGAGGACTAAAAAATCTACGCTAATGTAATGCTTTTTTTCTTGTGATGTGACTCTAAAAATGTAAGTAATGATTTTAATTCTTTATGCTCCCTTGAGTTAAATCAATCTCAGTTTAAGACTCAGTCTGCATTAGCATTCTTTGTTCTTCATGTGTGATACTAATACATGTTGCTGAGGGACTAGACTTTTATTATTTAATTTATAATGCCATCCTTTCCAATAACGGCTCAGGGCAGCTTACAATAAGAACACAGAATAACTTTAAAACAGGAAAGGGACAAGAGGAGCAACACAACTTAAAAGAGAACTTAAAAATCAAGATAAAACATCTCATTCTAGTTTTGCTTGGCCAAATAGCAAAGTCTTGCAACACTTCTGAAGGATGGCAAGGCTTAGGATCTGGTGAGCCTCATGAGGGAGGAAGCTCCAGAGCTGAGAAATGACTGCTGACCTCCCATTCGTTTTCATCACGCAGACCTGGTGTACTGATGGCACTTGTAGGAGGTTGCTCTTGGCTGACTTTAAGGATTGTGATGGGGCATAGAATTGACACTGCATTAGATCAGAAAGCTAGATTTTGAAGAAACAAGCAAGCATGGGTTTTTTATCAGAATTTAAACAGTATTTCATACACCCTGGTATATTCATTCCCATCTTAACGCAGCAGACATGGAAAAAAATAAAAACAAGCAAATATAAAAGATATTGTGTGTGCATTAATATTGTAATAAATAGAATATTTTAAGGATGGCCATAAGTTTCATGCAAATTACATGTTTTATGGCCACTCAGCAGCTAAGTTTTAAAAAGTCCAACATTAGAGATTTATAAATATTTTAAAGTATAAAAAACATCCTGATTCCCTACCTGAGGTTTCTCACAGGTAACCTATGCATTTCTATTAAAAACTGACAATATTGTAGACTGTATGCAAATGCAAAGTGCAAGAACCATTTCTGTATCCTGATCAGACATTGCCAGTCTTGCAAGCAATAATAGAAATGCTCATCACTACAAACAATATAAAATCATTAAGATCTGCTCAGAAAGACTCTTGGATTCATCCAGGAAGAGCACACAGCAACTGCTGAAACTTCCTTAGCCTGACGAAGGGTTTTTGAACCTGAAAGCTTGCTTAAATATTGTTCTCCAACTATTTAGTTGGTCTAATAAAAGATATCAGATTCA
This sequence comes from Alligator sinensis, assembly GCF_000455745.1. Lineage (NCBI taxonomy): Eukaryota > Metazoa > Chordata > Crocodylia > Alligatoridae > Alligator > Alligator sinensis. The sequence continues at coordinate 410,214 of NW_005842814.1, read as the reverse complement.
CCCAAAGCTTGTCTGCCTCTTGGATTCTGCCAAATTCCAAAATCTACCTGAGGAAAACTCCATCCAACCAAATTTGATCAAGGGTTCAATGAATCTGCAAGGCACTACAATGACTTTGTGAAAGCTCCTAAATACTATTTAGAATGAAGTACCCTTTCCCATCTGTGCAAATGGTCATCTTTCTTAGAAAAATCTGTGAAAGAAATAATTAAGAGACTGCTGAAGATAGACTGAAACTGTTGGAGACAGACACAGAATTTCTATGAACCACTGCTATTACTGTGAAGAAAGCTAAAGGAGCCAACCTCTCCTTTGTCACCACAGAACCAAAATCAAGGCACCAGCAGGATTCTTCTGGCTCACAAAATCAAGAACAAATCAGTTACGCTCAGCTGTAAAACACAGAATCTTTCTTATTTTGCTGAATCACTACAAAAAGGATCAAATGCATCTAGCATAGCCTCAAAATCACCCAGAAAATCAGCCAAAAGCAGATTCAAACATACCACGCTCTCTTTCCAAGAAGCTGTTCCATTCAGACATGTAGTAAAGAAAGCAATAATTCAGCATAGCCATCTGCCCCTCTAAACTCAGCTCTTCCTGCATGACCCACACTCTAAAGGTGATTGTCAACACTACCTTTGAAGAAACCGAATCTACTGACTACCGTTAAACATGTGGTAGTCAGACCGTTCTAAAGATACAGCAAATTCAAGAGGAGGTTGGACGATCACCTGTCTGGGGTCTTGTGAACCCAGCATTCATTCCTGCCTGTGGCAGGGGGTCAGGCTAGATGATCTGTTCAGGTCCCTCCTGACCCTAGCTACTATGAAACTACTGCTTGATGCTAGTTATCTCCCTGTGCTCAAGCTATTGCCCTGTGCCCAAACAACCTCACTCTTCTCAAACAAGCAGACTGATAAGTAGGGACCTACCAAAAGTGTACGATTTTTTGCAGAATACGCGCAAACAGGTGTTTTCTCAAGAAAAATTGTGGGCTAGCTGCAAAAAACCAAAAGCCATGCCCCCCTCCCCTGCTAAACAAACCCCATGAGGCCTTTAATGGCAAGCAGAGGGAAGCCCTGTAAGTCTTAGAGTACAGGGGTAGGGGATGGAGAGGGGAGGGGTGGGGGTGGGGTGGGCAGGCAGGCAGGGCTGCTTGTAGCAAGCAGCAGGGAGGCTACAAGCAGCCCGGGCTCCATGATTAGTAGAAGGGGCTTGCCCAGGCCCCAGCTGGCGATGGCAGGCAGCTGCTTGCAGGCTCCCTGCCACCTACTGTGAGCAGCCTGGGCTCTGTGGCTGGCAGCAGGGGCTTGCCTGGCCCAGTCTAGCTGTGGCAGGCAGCTGGGAGGCTGCAAGTTGGCTGTACCAGGCTCCATGCTGGCAGTGGGTGCACATGCACCTTGGGGCTGACTACAGAGAAGGGGTTGAAGGCAGTGTAACCCTGGCCCCTTCCCTGCTGCTGCCCAAGGTGTGCATGCACCCACTGTTAGAAAGGACTCTATGGAGGCTGGGGCAGCTGCTTGGGGATGACCTCAAACCATAGCTTAATTACCCTAAGCCCAGGGAAGCCATTCATCCACGCTTAGCAATATGTGGATTAATGGCTTCCCCAGGCTGAATCAGGGTAATTAAGCCACAGTTTCAGGCCATCTGGCAATCTGCAGGAAAGGGTGAGGCCCCTGGGGCCGCTTGGCCAGAGGCATGGTGGGGACCCACTGTCCTCAGCCTATAAAAACTGCAGCTGGCCATATGATCTGCAAAATTGGCTGGCAGCCTCCTCAAGGTAGGTAGATCCATATTGATAAGCTAGCGAAAATCAGGTTCCAAGGCCAGAAGACCCATGATCCCCCTAGGTCTGTTCCATGATTCTTCTTTATGGTGGCTATCTGCCCTTAGCTTGTCAAATTAATTAGTTGAGAGGGATCTTTCTGGCCTAATATGCCTACATAGTGATGGTAGCAAAAGAATTCCCACCTCTGGCTGTGAAAGAGTGCAACTTTTTGGCAAATCTTAAGTGAGACAGACCTGGGCATAGTGATACACGCATTCATACTCTCCAGGCTGGATTATCCTGCCTAAAAATAAAATTGCACATGCTGAGCTCTGCCTGGTACAGAACATGGACCACAATCTGTTAAACAACACTGGTCACCGCTGTACACCACTCTGGTGTTCTCCTTTTTGGGCTGCATTCCTATAACTTGACTATATAGTAAAGTTCAATGTGTCTGTCCTAACAAAAATGTTTCCTGGGGTTGATCTTAGCTATTTGAGAGATTGCCTTTTTCCCCCCCGATGACACCTAAACTTGGTGGAAACATTCAGGCTGTAGATGGAAATGCTGAGGAGTAAAGTTTTCCACAGAGGGGAGCTACACTGTAGAATTTACTAAGCCACATTTTGTACCTTCTCCTTTCTGGGCTGCCGCAGGGATTTAGCTCAGGCAGCCATGGAAAACTGCCCAAATGACCGCAACCTGTCCAGGCCTGCTTATGGGCAATATTAGTACCCAGAATTGCTGTAACATTATATGCTACAACTCCAGTGCCTCCCATTCTGCTTCTGCACTGGCCAGCAGGTTAAGCTGAAATATTCTGGAATTCATGAAGGGGCCTTCTGAAGATAGCCTGCAGCCTTCTCTCTCAAATCCTGGATTGTGTAAAGTTTCCATGCATTGGATCAAAGGCCTTAAGTCTCTCTTCTGCTGCATTGGTGTCTTTACCTAGCATACAGCAGCAAAAGCTTCACCTAGAATATATAACCATTACCATCCTAAAAGCTTGAATCTGGAAGGTGCTGAACTTTCCAAATTCCCACAAAGCACAAGGGAATTAGGAGAACACACAGGTTGTGTGCAGAATTATGAAATGGTGGGCCATAAATTGGTTATTCACTAGCATTTGCCTCAGACTACAGGCTATGAAAACCCTTGTTAAATGCAACATAGTCTCTTTGCACACTTATGACTTCATTCAGTTGGTCTGCCCTAATGTAAAGAACCCCCACCCCCAACAGCAACTGTACATTTAAATATCCCTTGTATACTAAGAAAGAGTGTCTTCCTGTTGTGCTAACAAAGACACATACTGTACATTAATCCCAATGGAAAAAGGGAGTGGTCACAGCTGCAAGTATGACTAATAACTGACACAGTCTTGCTGCACATGGCAAACAAATTGTCCCAGAAACATCGGTGTAGTTAGCATTTTTTCTAGGCAACTATTGTATTCATAAAAAAAAAAATTCTGTGGAGAATGAAATAGGAATTTTTACTTACTGATACAAGAAATAAGATCATTAAATCTTTCCTTAGGAAAGACAGGATTTTCCAGCCCTCGGAAATAGAGCTTCAGTACTCCAGCAACTGAGTTAATGTCATGGTTACTTTGGTCATCTGCCAAAGGATTTTCACCTTAAAAATAAAATAAAGTAAGTGAAACAGAAGAAACCCTTCTTGCTTAACAGTATTTTGTATAAATGGTGAAGCTTGTTTAGTTAGCTGGTTTGGTTTTTTTGGGTTTTGTTTTTTGTTTTTTACTGTGTGGGAAGTCGCAAAGAAGTAATCTAATAAATACTGGACTGGAAATTCCACCCTAAAATTAAAGCAAACATAGCTTAGGTCATGAAGTTCAGAATCAATATTTTTGGGACACATGATTTTTAGCTAGTGAAATAAAAAATAATTGAGTGTTCTCACTTAAACAGAACTTAAGACTATTCTTTAGTAACTTACATTATGCATAAAGTTAAAATATTTCTCTGGGGTTCAAAAGTATTTAAGGAGATTCAGGAATATATGCATTGCATAACTCTATAAGTAAACCACATATCTGAAGAACGTATAATTTTATAGACTAAACTGTATTCTAAAAGATTCATAAATTTATTACACAGCTTCCAGTCCAATGATTCCCTAGGAAAACAGTTACAGTTCAGTAAAGCGACAGACTACAAATGTGGACATAGAGAGGGTACTGTATCATTTCCATGTAAAAAAATGACTGCAAATGTCTAAAGTATCAGAACTGATTTTTACAAGGTATGCAGCTCACGCAGGAGAGTAAAAGTATCATCTACACTTCCTTCTGGCTACTAGTTACAAGTCAGTTATTCTCCAAGGCTCTCTCTTATTAAAAGGTGATCTACAATGGTTTTCCTGGAAACTGAAAAATGGTTTGTAAGATCCCGCAAGAAAGGATGTGTCTTTATAAAAATGTAATTACTGCTCCATTTTAACACAAGCTTCGAATTCCTATCTTCAAATCTGATTCCTTTGCCAGTTGTGACAAGACAACAATTGTAGACTAAGACAGATTGAACACCATTCATGTTTGTAGACAGGTCTCTAAAAATGTCCGCTCATTGTGCAGCTGCAACCAAAAAGGCAACAAAAAGTTGGGCATCTTTAAGAAGGGAACAGAAAGCATCATCATGCCATCATACAAATCCATGGTGAACTCACACCTTGAATACTGTGTGCAGTTTTGGTCTTTGTATCTCAAAAAGGATACAGTAGAATTAGAAAAGGTACAGAGAATGGCAATCAAAATGATCAGGGGTATGGAGCAGTTGACATATTAAGGGAGACTAAAAAGGCTAGGACTCTTCAGATTGGAAAGAAGGCTGAGGAGGGATGGACTAGAGGTCTGTAACATTATGAAATGTGTGGACAAAGTGAACAGGGAACTGCTGTTCGCCAAGTCCCAGAATACTAGAACTAGGGGACACCCACTAAAATATATGCGTCAGATTTAAAACTAACAAGGAAAGTACTTTTTATGCAATACATAGTTAACTTGTGGAATATATTGTCACAGGAAGTGGTGGAGGAAGATAGCGTAGCCAACAGAAAATAGCATAGCCAAAAAGGAAGTAGGCAAATTCATGGATAATAGATCTATTAACAGCTGCTGAACAGCTGGTTGGAGATATTTCCTCTGGCATCTCTAAACCAATGATAGTGGATGTCACAGAAGGTACTGAATAGGGGATAGATCACTCCAGACCTATCCAGTTCAGTGCTCTCTCTCTCTAGCATCTACTTATGCCATTGGTCTGACCCAGTATAGCACCTCTTAAATTATGTTCATCTCCTTGTATCTTTTGTACATATTCTCTGGGTTTGAAGTTTCCTTAGGAATGAAAACAGTGGTTTAAAATAGAATAATTTCTTTCTGACCAATATTATGCATTGTTCATGATGTCACTTTGGCAATGGGACTAGAAGGTACAGTAGTTACAAGATGCAACTGTATTTACAAGATGCAATTACAACAGCCTCAAACTGTGTTAAGTATTGTTCTGAATATCCATTTAAAAATAAAATCTTTCCCCTTTTGAGAATTTTTAAAATAGAAAGAAGTCAAAGAGAAGGCATCTTATGCAGTTCACCACTGACAAAAACTTTAAAGCAAGAGTCGCAAGGCTTGTCTACACATTTAACACAACGTAATCGTATGTTCCTGGTGATACAGGAAGTAAAACATGTAATAAATCATTATTTTACCCTAGAAATAAATATACAGATCTTCAAATTGCTAGGTTTAGCATATAGAGTACATGCAAACAGCTTACAAATCCATGAGAATGAGTAACATTTTAACAGATTTTTTTCAAGAATGGTACCGCAGGCCACTGATACAGATGAAAATACAATTACCTCTTTCAAATGAATTTTTAATATCATTGACTTCCACTTGGGAACCAGACACTCTGAAAATTCCCTGATGTTGAAGACCTGAAAGAAAAGGTGGGGAGGGATGATGGGAAACAAGAACTTATTAAAAAAACTTTTTTAAAAGTAGAGTAAAAACAACAAGATAAATGCCTTATACAAAATGGCCAGGCAGTAATTGAATGACATGTCATATTTCAGAGCTTACCATATAAATTGATAAATCTGACACAGCTTTCCACTATGAGAGGAATGACTTGTCCTGAATCCTGGGGAAACAAAATCATAAGAAGATACTGCAAACTGAAACAGAACCTCCCACAAATTGTCTGTGAAAACAGGTACTATTGTAATTCAAGACAGACTCCGTAGGGTCAATAAAAAAAAAAAAAAAAAAAAAAAAGCCTTGCAAACAAACTTCTCCCTCACTTTTGCTAGGATGCAAAAAAGTAATACGATTCTGATGAAAAACATCAAATCAAGGAAATTCAGCGTACCAGCTGAAACTTCATCCTCAGCTTATCCTGTTGCATCAGGTTAACTTAAGACATATAAAAAGATATAAAACTGACTTTCATGCATTTATTTTAGATTCTTAAAGCAAAATGAGTTAAGCAATGAATTTCCTGGATTTTCAATAGATCATTAATGTTAACATAATGAATATGATGCTTGTGCATTCATTCACCTTCTCTTTAATAACAGTAGTGAATTTTACATGCTATTGGACCAAATTCTTCTGAGTGTTTCCTTGTAGGGACAGGCTTGGAAGGCTTGGAAATGGGATTTGGTGCTACAGTGCTTCTGGCAAGTCAGAATAACTTCTCCATAGACAAGAGCCACCAAGAACCATTATGCAAGGTAGTAGGCTGTCCTACTTCCTTTGCTCAGTAGATCAAACATGCCCCCTCAGAACCTAGAGGGACAGTATGAAACTGAGGTGAGGCTTGAACCCCTGGTGTTGGCAGGGGAAGCAGACACATCATATATCTGGACTTTAAAAAAGCCTTTGATCCGGTGTCCCACAATCTCATGGAAAAATTGGCCAACTGTGGCCTCAGCTACACCACAGTCCGATGGCTGGGAAATTCGCTCTGGGGTCGGACCCAGAGAGTAGCAGTCGATGGAAGCGAATCATCATGGCGCTCTGTGACCAGTGGCACCCCCGAAGGGTCTGTCCTTGGACCAGTTCGCTTTAACATCTTTATCAACAATGTGGACGTTGGTGTCAGAACTGCACTGGCCAAGTTCGCCGATGACACTAAATTTTGGGGCATAGCGTCCACAACTGAGGATAGGCTAGTGATCTAGGCTGACTTGGATAAGCTTAGTAAGTGGGCAGATATAAACCTGATGATGTTCAATACCGAAAAATGCAAGGTACTCCACCCTCAGGGAAAAAACCCCGCAGCACGCTTATAGGTTTGGCAGTGCTACGCTTGCTAGCACCACAGCTGAAAGAGACTTGGGGGTCATGATTGACCACAAAATGGACATAAGCCACCAATGCAATGTCACAGCTGGCAAAGCAAACAAAACTCTGGCTTGCATCCATAGATACTTCTCAAGTAAATCCCAGGATGTCATCCTCCCGCTGAACTCGGCCTTGGTGAGGCTGCAGCTGGAGTACTGCATCCAATTCTGGGCTCCACAATTCAAGAAGGACGTCAAGAAGCTTGAGAGAGTCCAGAGGAGAGCCACACGCATGATCAGAGGGCAAGAGAATAGGCCTTAAGATGAGAGGCTGAGAGCCACAGGACTCTTCCGCCTGGAAAAGTGCAGGCTCAGCGGTGACCTGGTGGCTGCCTATAAGTACGTAAGGGGTGTGCATCAGGATCTGGGGGAACATCTGTTCACCAGAGTGCCTCAAGGGATAACAAGGACCAATGGTCATAAACTCCTCCAAGACCGTTTTAGGCTGGACATAAGGAAAAACTACTGTACTGTCTGAGCCCCCAAGGCCTGGAAGAGACTTCCTCCAGAAGTGGTGCAGGCACCTACTCTGGACTCATTCAAGAAACGTTTGGATGCTTATCTTGCTGGGATCCTTTGACCCCAGCTGACTTCCTGCCCCTGGGGCAGGGGGCTGGACTTGATCTTCAAGGTCCCTTCCAGCACAAATGTCTTTGAAATCTATTAAATCCATGAAACATAAATGGAAGGGTGGGGGAACCTGTCCCCACCAACGCCATGACTGCTGTTGCTAGCTAACCTGGAGGCTGGGGGTGAGGGGACAAAGCTGCTCCAACCGGGGGCTGTGGGAAGCAGCTGCATGGGGTGTCAGGCTGGGAACAGCAACAGAACAGTTTCTTTCTTCCAGCCTGCGTTCCCCCTCAGTGTCCTCTGCTGGCTGGGAGCAGGCACTGGATGTAGGAACCTGCCTGCCACTGCTGCTGTTGTGCACAGCTGCTCCCTTCAGCGTGGATTCTGGGGCTTCCTGTGCCTGCATCAGCTGGGGACAGTGGTGCTGGCACACAGGTTCCTCCTTCCAGCATCTGGCCCCAGCCACCGGTTGTGGGGAGGAGAGGGAGACAGACACCACTGCAGAAGGGACAGGTAGGGATTGGGAGCTGGAAGGAGGAAACTGTGCGTCACTGCTGTTGTTCCCTGTTGGGCATGAGACCCTCCACAATCACAGCCTGTGGCTGGAATGTAACAGGGGCAGCTCGGGGGCTCCCCCTGCACTAATATCAGTAGAGACAGCGGTGGCAGTGGAGACAGAGGGTGTGGCTGCATGGCCCTGGACCCATCCTGGGGCACACACATTAATGTGTAGCTTTAGAAGCACATGTTCCTCCTCTGTGGAAATCCATTATGTGTTTCCAGTGTCAGGAGAACCTAGACTGAAAGAGAGGTGAGATGCACCATTTACTCTCTTTTGGGGCTGATCCTCAATTAAATTTAATGGGATTATGAACAGGAATTAATACTGATATGGAACATACTGAAGGATCTGAACTTTCCATTTCTAAAGTATTTTGCCTTTGGCAACTTGAATCACTACCGTGGAATTAATTCTGTTTCATTAAAAGAACGATCGTTAAAAAAAGGAACTGTGGGTGGCAGAAAGGCAGTATTTGACCAGAAGTATTATTTGCCTGTTTTGCTAAAGCATTTTAAAGGGCTGCTACAGTCTTTAGTCTCTGTATTTTGGAATTAAAAAAAAAAGGGTACTATTTACCATAGAGATGTTAATAGCTCTGAAAAAGTTATAAGTTATGCACTGAGGACATGAATCATTACAATTAAAGTTATTTTTCAGAATATAGTTTATGCTTGAAAAATGACATTTTCATAATGAATACCTTCAAAGGTTAATTATCTTGGAAACAATCAATTTTTTAAAAGAAATTGCAAATATTAATTGCTTAGTCTATAAAAAATTCATTTTAAAGCAGTTGCAAAAAAGGAGTTACAAAAGCATAAGTAAAATGAAGGAAAAAACCTGGCATCTCAAAATATACACCCTTTTTCTTTTCCTCTTACAAATGAGTCCTTCATTTCTGTGACAAAACTAAATTAAAAGGAAAGGAAGGAGGGTTAGGATTAAGGCCAGGCAGAGACCCTCCAAGCCAAGCCTCTACAATTTTCTGTCCAGTTTACTACTGACAGGGAGTAGGCAAATATAGATATTTTTATATACATGAAAAAATGGTGAAATCTGGTACAATATACTTGATGAAATGGCTTAACTGCTGTTTTGATGTACTTAGTTGTAATGCTTTACTGGATTTCTCTCTCTTGATCCCAGCAATTAGGCTATTTTAAATAATAGGAATTTCCATATTTTACTTTAAAAATCTAAAGAGCTGCTTTGTTTTTTAAGACTAGAGAAAACTGGATAGCAATGAATTAACAAAAGCACCTGCACCCAAAATCACATTTTAGGTTGTATAGCGATTTGCCAACAATTAGATTAATTCTGTACCAGTAAAATAAGAAACAGTCCAGTTGCTAATCTGAGAATACAGTAGTCCTTAAAAACAATGAGTACCTTGACTGTCAGTGTATAAGAACAGCGTATTAGAATACATACGGCACATTTACTGTTAGCATATTACTATGCAGGAATGTAAAGCTGCCAAAAGGGGGTTGTTTGCAGTAAGAAATTACTAACATAAAAATGACTTTGTTGTAAGGCACGTTTTTAGAGCCTTCTTACAGAATTGAAACATTGACTCTGTCCATACTACCACAGTTGTCCAGCTCCTTTGCTAAACAAAAGTAATGGCTCTGAAATTTTGATCTATTTGCTGGAAAATAATTTGTTATGAATCTGATTTTGTTAGGTGTCCCAAACACTGACCCCTGCCACTCATATGAACTCAGATGTAATATTTGCTATGAACAAATACCTTTGGGTAGACTGATAATCATGTCTGAAGTCAGTTATGTGATAAAGAGACACTTTTCTTTAGCTGTAAACCTGTTGTAGGGTAGGTCAAAATGATTCAGTTCTTCCACAGTAAAAGTTTAGTCTTTGACTTGGGGGACTGCCCCCAAAACGTTATCGAATAATCTGTCATTAGGTTTTTTGTTACCCCCCTGCAGAGCTGGCATTATTTGGAACTGGCTCTTCCTTTGGGGTTAAGCTTTGTTACTGACCTCTTCCAAGAGCTCCTATTTCAAGATCTGGATTGTGGTGTAGGGCAGTAATAATCGTGACATTTTATCTTTAAATTCAGGTGTGCCAATTCCTGGTTTACTCTTATTTCTGTACAGGTAATTTTTGATGAGCTAATGTTTATCTCTTGCATAATATGCTGTATTTTATACTGCATGTCTCTATCACACAAAGACATATTTGCAATATCATCAGTCTCCAGTACAGTTGCACAGCTGTCATTGAAAGCTCAGTCAGAAGATGGTCGGACAGCAGTGGTGCAACTGAAAGTGGAATGTGTTCTGCAAAGTATGTATTTACAATTAGTGATGATACATAACAAGGAAAGGAAGGTTGACAGCTAAGATAACCTTTTTTTAAATTTAATTGCTGAACTAAACCATAGGGCTTTAGAACACATCACACTTAGGATGTTAACACACTTAAAATGTGAGCATCTGCACACTCAAGCAGTAAAACACATGCTAATTACAACTGGATCATATTGTGATTGTATTGTACCAAAGTTAGGACTCTTTGGGGGATGAGAATCTCCAGATCATATTAATACATGTTTCACTTACTGTCCAACCACTCCATGGAAATAATACCAGCACAGTTTGCTGGTTGTGGGTCCTAGCACTAGCACCGTACCAGAGTTGTGAACCAGATCCCAGGTTTGTGACCAGCAATGGGCTCCAATGTAATGCCAGGGCTGGGACCAATTAGATGACTCTCAGTCCCAGCTCCCACACCACACTGGAGTCTTGAATCGGTTCTGGTGCTGTGTCACATTGTCACATGTTATACTTAGCACAGCGTAGTAAACACTACCACGAGACTGCTCAGAACATATATAACTTTTAATACAGCATGCTAATGCCCATCACAATCTAAGTAAAACACGTGCTAAGTATCCTGTGCCCCTTATTCACTGGAAGCTTACTTTCTTCTTTAACATGGAACATTTGACTGCAAGTCTACCACTAGTTTTTGATCAGTGATTAGAGGCTAATGTAAGAGGGACTATTTATAATTGGAAGCTCATCACCTCATGACCTAGAAGTACAGTACGCAAAATTGAACCAATCTAATTTCTTAATGCAAACTTCCCCTTCCAGGTTATCAGGAAAGCTAATTTCAAGCCAGGCATGAATGCAACCCGATAGTGAGGAAGAGGCAGCTTTGTTTCCACTAGAACTATACCTGATGTCTGGTGTGAGAATTCCTTCGTCCTCGACTAGAAGCATTATTAGAAATAGGAGCATGAAAAAGAAGAAGATAGTAAATACAGCAAAGATACAAGGCACAGAATAGTGATCCTCAAAATTCCACACAATATAATTGATTCCTAAAGTCATGGGAAATCAAAACCTGATTTCAGAGCCACCATCATATTGGTTCTATGTGGGGTTCTGATTTAATTCAAGTAAATCTGCAAACAGTAAATCATGTCAGTTAGTGGAATATAAGATTACATCTTTTCTTTTAATGAACCACAGATTCCTAAAAAAACCAAAAAAACCCCAACCCCAGGAGGTCACTACCATCTGTACTTTGATTAAAGAAATTGTAAGGGATGTAAATGTAAATAATGTATTCTCCTCTTTCCCTCTGACTTCAGGAAGTATTATATTGATCAATGGGGAAAGAAAAGAACCCCAAGACAGAATTGAACATAATGATCTACCTCAGCTCACATGAGGTTTTGACCATTATAGTGTTGAGATCAGCCACCCAGATGGCTGGTGCCAGTACCTTGATGAATGATTCCAAATCACCATTAAACAACTTAGCATTATATTGTGATCGGGGTCTGGGCTTCCTGTGTTTCTGGGGTTTAGGGGGAAGATTTGGAGGCCTAAGGGGAGGGAATATGATTACTGAGCAAGGTAGAATTAAGTCACACAATAATATAAAATATCTGTTAAGCTCATGACAATAGAATAAAACGCTGATGGGGAAAAAGGAAAACGAAATCAGCATTTGTCAAATAAAGACATTCCACAATATTTAAGTGTAATATAATTAGTTAAAGAGGAGGAAAAAAACCCTGCGATAAATAATGTCCTCATGGATAATTCTGACATTCTTCACAAATCCTCAGCTATAGTTTTACTCTACCCATTTCTTCAAACACTGAATGACCGAAACAGCTTAATGTTGTGTTGCCATGCATGAACCATGCAGCAGAAACTGCCACCCAGCCTGCCAACCCCAGCAGGATCCACCAGCCTTCTAAGCACCTCTTTTATCAAGTGGACAAGTTGTCTCATGCTGGATAAACTTTAAATGAAAATAAGAGCTACTCATCACACTCCTCCCCCACTTCAAAAACAAAATTGTGGACATTTCCAACAAGTGCCAGTAACTGTTAAACAGCTTTAGCCTCCCACATCCATACTGTCAACATCTTTTCACAAGGAAAGAAACACTTTGCAAATTAGCTGGAGGAATTAAAGAACACCAGCAACATAAAAACAAAAACAACCCCCCCACACAACATCTTTGTCTAAAAGATGTCTTCCTAGTATCGTTACACAAAACACATCTGATGACTACAACTCAAAGGGATTACAGAAATAAGTGTTTCTCTCTTAACTCAGTTTGTTTAGTTTGTGCGCTTGACAGCATTGCATGTCTAATCAATTACCATTTCCCCTACAGAGCCAATCAGATTAACTGGTTTCTATGGTTCTTCAGGCAGGAGCAGAGAACATTATTATACTTCAAAAAGTGGCGCCAGGTATCTGGCTTGGTGTACTATTCAAAATGACTTAACTCAGCTTTAAAGAAGGCCTCTACCCTTGAAGATGTTTTTGTTACAGAAGTGCTTTAGCAGAAGCAAAAACTATACCCAAGCAGAGCTAGCTGCCTTATGAAACAAACAGTGTGGATGATTTCCATCCATTGCTATCAGATGGGAGACTTGCCTGGACTCACAGGAAATAGGAAAGTAAGCTTTGAGAGGACATCATTAGTTCCCTGCTCAAGGCAGGATCTTTCCTGACTAAACTACAAGGAAGTGGGAAGGCTGGCTTGGGAATGCAGGGTATACAGCATATTTGAGCGAAGCTCAACCCATCACTACCTGGCCAGAGTAAGAAGGAGCTGACTGGCCTTTCCAACTCCTCAATTTGTTAATTTAAAGCACTGGCCTTTTTGGAACATATTGCCCTTCCCTCACTGTCTCTGATTGTAGTATAGGAGTTGAGTGTCTTCAAATGTTACAGCTGTGACTGATCCCTGCTTTGTGGTTAGGAGGGATATTTTTTGTAGTGGCCTGGTGGTTCTTTCACTTTCCTTGCAAAATCTGGGAGGCAATTAACTGAAGCAGCACTTGGACAATAATGTCAGAAGTTTGCAGGAATGGTTAGTTAGTCACAGCCTGCAGATGGGGCTGAGTGTGAATAAAGGCAAAAAGGACCAGCTCTCAGAGGTAAAGGTGACCTGGGATTTTGCTGAGGTCTTTACAGAGAGTGGTCTCCCTTTGGCACTCTTAGTCCACCTGCTCATGGGGTCAGGAAAAGAACAAAAGGATTTGAGAGAGACAGTTGAATCCTACAGATGGGCAGAACAGAATCTATGTAGAATTATGGGTAGTATGGTAGGATCCCTGTAACCCCTTGCACTAGACCCATTAAAATACCTGCTACAGGAGAACTAAGCAAGTCAGAGCAGATGGCACCTTTCCTCAATTTTAAATTTAAGAAGGGGCAGATTACCTCTTAATCCCTCCCCATGTTGGTTCTCATTCAATTGTATATCATGCTCAGATGGACGTGAGAAGGCAGAAAAGTTTTTGGTTATTCAAAAGTATTTCTTACCTATTCCCCAGCGAAAAAAGCTAAGTTTCCAACAGCTGTATTTCAGCACTTCACATATTTGACACTGTTCAAACAGTTCACAAGGATATTTTATAATTCCAGGAATAGATAGATTGGTTAGACCTTTATCAATGTGCTTGCTATAAAAGCATTATCTTGGACACTAAAATGTGGAGCGCATAAACTGATTTACAGTTTGGTTCATCATAATGTTATTTTTGTAATACTTCATGAAATACTTCATAAAGAATTGTTAATTCTTTCCATTTTAAAATTTTATCATCTCTGTAGCTCTCTACAAAATAAATCAGCTAAAAACATCTTACCTTGTGGTCATGTATTCAGCTCTGTGACCTGAACGAGTCCAGTGAAGAAGAAAAAAAATCATGTGTAGATTATGGACATAGGAACTTGTTTTTGTATGCAGTTATATTCATGCTCGCCACTGTCAATGCTGTTTAACATTAAAGTGAAATCATATAACATCTGCACTACAAGGTAGTGTAGCACAAGCACAAGAAGATCTAGAGTGGCAAATGTTGCATCTATATTAAAAAAATAAGTCTCTGGGAGCAATCTGGAGAACCAGAGGGCAATAAGTCTTACATCCATCCCATATAAACTAGTTAAAAGGATAATTAAAAATGAATAGTAAAACACCATGATGGTCATAATACAAGATCTAGCATGCATGGTTTCTGCAATGGGAGGTTTATGTTAGAATTCTTTGAACACTTCAGTAACTGAATGGAAAAAAAGACAATCGTTTTGCTTCCTGGTACACATGCTGTGCCATGCTAAGCTTGAGAGGTGGCTATACAACTTCTGGTTTGGCAGCAGCGCATGTAAAGCAAATGCAGTATGTTTCAGTCTAGTGCTGCCTGCTGCCATTACTGAGTAGTATAGAAAGACCTATAATACATAAAAAATGGGATGAAATATAACACAAAAAATATAATACTGTTCTGCTGCATGGTATGTATCTCAGTGGTGCTGCCTCATTTAGAAGGCTTTGTGCAAGGTAGTCTCAAAAAGCATATTGCTAAACTTGGGAATAATAAAACCTTGGAAAAATTTTCATACGAAAAGAGATTTTAAGGCTGGGTTTACATAAGGAAGAGGGGATGTGAAAAAAACAGGCAAAATAATTAATGATAATGAGAAAGTAATATAGTGATAGAATATATAGAGGTGCTCCCTAACTAGGAAGACTATGGGGGTTGAGAGTTCAGAGGTGGTCCCTCAGTTAAAGTAGTTAGTTAGAAAGATCTCAGATGCTTATTCACTGCTCCACAATGAAACTTGCTGTTAGTTCTTCTCCTTTACTGTATGCCGGTATTTATTGGACCTGGTGATCCTTACACACAAGACAGAAACTTTTGTTCTCCTTAATCCATTTCAGATAAATGAAAAGATGGCCAATTCAAAACTGATTAAAGGGAACACTTCTTACACATACACTGCATACTGAAATTGTAGAACTCTCACAGGATGTCAGTAAAGCAAAATATTTAATGAGAGTTTAAAAGGGGAAGGACATTGATATAAATAACAAGAATACCCAGAATAGAATAGTTAATGCTAGCATATTCTGGAAGAGATGTCAAAAATCTGAGATTCCAGGGCTTAAACCAACCCTCTATCTATTAAATCAAGGATGAGACCTATTGGGAAAAGCAGATTATCCCACATTTTCCTCTGAAGTTTCAGGTACTTGCCCATGTTGAAGAAATGAGGCTGGATGAAATGAAGGCTGGTTCTGAATTGGTATGGAGGGGGTGTTAGTTCTTGCTGTATTTCATTTGATTGGTTAGGAGTAATTAAGGAATCTATTTATTAGTGTTATTTAAGTAAAAAAGTCAAAGGATATTCAGAGCATTCAGTAATTTATAAAAATCCAAATAACTCTTACACTGGCTAGATAGTAAGAGTGAATAAGAATCATCTGCAATAAATGAAATTACTTATCCGTGTATATTAGCTATACACATGGAACAATAATGAATTCAGCATACTACCCAAAATCCAAATACAGTGAAACCTGTCTAACACAGAATTGCACTAGCCTGGGGAAAAGTTCCAGCCTAGACAGTTTTCCATCTTATGGCAAGGAGCAGAGGCACCTGCTTCCCCTGGCTCCCTGATAGCCTGTCTAGCAGAGAGCTGTCAGGAAGTGCTGTCCTCTACCCAGTACCATGGATCAGCTGAGCAGCAGAAGTACACAGGTGGTGGTTGTTAGGATGACTGTCACCCTTTCAGTCTTTAGACCCTGGCCTTACACTTGGATTCACAGGTGTAGACTCCTGTTCTAGTAGACCTAAATGTAGACTAGGGCATTCATAAAATTTTATTTCCATATATACAGAACTATCTGAAATAAATTGGGAAGAAAAAGCAGTATGTTTTTGTACAGTACTAGTATCAAAGTATGTCCAGTAGTGTATTGTGAATCAAATCAGAACAGACATCTTTTGTTCAATAAGCTCCATTCCCAAATATATTATTTTGGCCACAGATATGTTCATACAGAAAAAAAACCTCTCATGAGGAAATAAAGGTAGTTTATATCTTATAGTCTGATCACTGGAGCAAAATGGTGACTGGTAAAGAGATTAGGCCTATATTAACAGGGCACTGGGGCTGTACTTTCCTCCTATGCAGACTTTATATATTTCACTGGGTTCATCACACACCCTAGAATAATTTTTCAGTTTATTCTGCATCATTTACCTTCTCCAAGAGTCCTCTGAAGCAAGTCATGTTTTGCTTGAAGTTTTGTGATAAGATTACTCCCCTCCAGATATTCTCTGAATTTCTGCAGAGATGAAGATTTAAGGGATTATTATATATGTCATTTAAATTCCAGGACCTTTTCAGGAGTCATTTTTGGAAAAAGATGCTTCCTACAGGTGTTTGGACTCTGTCACCTGGCTGAGAAAGTACTGGACATACCATGAAATAGAACTGTTCAGTCTCTTGCTGGTTAGCTCTTCTTTTTGCAATGCTGGGCTTGCTCAAGTATGTCTCTGAGACTGTTGACTTCACAGACTCTGTAGAGCGACTGTGCTGGAAACATTCTGAAACATCATAGTCTTCGATGGTGACCATGTCCTGTATTGTTTGTAAAGTAGCTTCCGTGGTTTTTTTAACCTGAGGTTAAAAGCACAATTTGTCAAAGAGAAAGGAAAATAAATCCTAGAAGCAGCTTAAAAGGCAAACTCATTACTAAAATGAATTCACTGTTGCACACTTTCTAAATGAACTACAGTGTATTCATTTAGCAAATTAGATGCTATTTGCTGGTAGAAAAATAACAAAATGAGATCACTAGGTCCTTGGTTTAGGTCTATGCTTGAATAAGGTACAATAAAAGCAGCTATAGCAGGTGTGGGCAACTGTTTTGGCTGGAGGGCCACTTTATGAGCTTTGGTGAATTGTTGAGGGCCGCAAGGGTAGCCTTTACCCTTGACAGGTGCCCCACCCCTGGTTGCCATCTTGGGACTGGAAATCCCATCCCTAACCCCTGACCTTTGCCACCAGAAGTCCCTCCCCTTGCCCCTAAAATTACTCCTTTTGGGAAGGGGGTTTGCCATCTTGGAACTAGACAAAAAACAAATCATTTACTAAAAATCAAACACCTACAGTAAAAGCTGCCTTAATTGGCACCTTACAAGCCGGCATGCTCTATTAACTGGCATGCTGGCTTGTAAGGTAACAGTGAAACCGTAAGTGCCCACCATGGCACTTCCAGTTTCACTGAGTCCCCACAGCCCGGGGTATAGCAGCCTGTGTGGGGCCCACCTCCCTGTCCCTCGGGGCCTGTGGGAAGGGTGGGGATGCAGCGGGAGGGGCAGTGATGTGGCAGGAGGAGGGGTGGTGACACCCTGGATGTGGCAGGAGGGGCAGTGGCCTGAACAGGTTCTCAGTTAACCGGCATATTTTGTTATCCGGCACCCCCCATTCCTCTGGGTGCCAGATAACAAAGCTTTTGCTGTATTATAACATATTTAATTTAAAAAATATTTTTGCCCTTACTTACATGTGTTTGTGTAGTGTGTATAGAAGCAATCACAAAATAGCTCAAACTAAAGTCTTACTTCTGTATATTGTGTGTGGGATGTGGTTGGGGGGGCGGGATGTCTGTGTGGTAGCGTGTGGGGGGGGTGGGCATGTG
>NW_005842814.1:338087-391900 GCF_000455745.1 Alligator sinensis | reverse complement strand
TGAGCCCGAGGCCTGTGGCTGCTGCTGACAGTGGCTTATAGCACCCACAGCCCTGGTTACTGGAGCCTCTGCTCTGCCTACCCCTAGAGACTGGGGACACCTGGGCCCAGGCCTGCCATGCTCCCCACCTCCCGCACTGTTGCCACGGAAGCCAATGAGCCCCCGCCGCAGCAGTGGTTGCTGCAGGGTCCAGGCTTGGGGGTGCAGTATACACGAGCTCCTGGGGCCGCCGCCTCCAAGCCTCAGGATTAGCGTGGCTTTGCTGGGAGAAGGGATGATTGCAAAGGAGCTGGTCCAGGGGAGGCCACATGTGCGCGAGCAAGCCAGTGGGTGCGCCCTAAGCCTGTCAGCACCTCTCCCACAACTACCCAGAGCCCGCGTGTCCTGTGGCTCCTCCCTGCCACCACCACCATCACACAGCCCCAGCCCTGACCACAGCCCAGCCTGCACCCACTCCGGATTTGCCCTGGCTGCAGGTGACCAGCTGGAAACCATTCACACAGCCCCACGCTGGCCCGCTCTGTGCCTGCTCCACACTGCCTGCCCACATTGAGCAACAGCAGCAGCTGAGCAAAACCTGCTGCTGGTACAGGGGAAAGCAGCCCTTTCTTCTCACTGCTGCCAGGCTGTTCTTGCTGCAGCCACCTGTAGCCCGCACCCAGGCTGCCCCGTAGGTCCTCTCTGCCACTGTCACTGCCACCTCTGGCCTGCCCCATGGGGCAGCGGTGGCAGCGTAGAAGAGCAGCAGGGCAACCCAAGTGAGAGCTCCGGGTGGCTGCAGCAAGAACTGCCCGGCAGCGGTGAGAGGTAGTGCCGGCAGCCGGAAGGAGCCAGTGCCACCTGAGATGCCTACAAAGGCAGTCCAGCTGCAGAGTCACCCCAGCCCCAGGGGGCAGCAGGATGTGCCACAGGCTGGATGGCACTTGGGACAGGTGGAACTGAGGAATCGGCTGCAGGCCGAACAAAGACCCTCTGCGGGCCGGATCTGGTTCACGGGCTGTATTTTGCCCACCCCTGAGCTATTTTCCTATTGATTAATATCCTCATAAGGATTTAGTCTCTTAAAGTAAAAGTGGAAAAATGTGATGGTTATTTAATGAGTAGCCATAAGTTGCATTTGAATCAACAGAAATAGACTTGGTGCACTGATCCGTACTGTCAGCTACCCAGATTACAGAAGGCAGAAGTATCCCTGCTGCTGGAGCTGACAGTACCACATGCACTCCCATGAGAAAAATTAGTTCAGCAGTGCCATAGTGCTGATATGGGATGAAATGTGTTATAATAGTGATGTTTATGACTTAAGGGTGCAACATGGCACAGGAAATGGAAGAAAGTGCAACTTCCACACCTCTTACAGCACCTACCATTAGATGCAGAATTAGGTAGATAGGAGACAGGAGGGACTAGGAATGAAACAAGATATTCTGCATCTCTGCAGTTAAAAAAAAATCAGCTGAAAGAATCTGCAAGCCAGTACACAAACATCTAAGGTCTGCTGTGGGGAAGGTGGAACTAGTGACCTCCTTTCCTCCAGAAAGACATTTTTTCTATGTGTTTCCATTTCTAGAGGCACTTTCCTCTTTGTGAATGTTCCCCCATTAGCGTACTCTGGTTTACCACCATGAGGTCCCGCTTCTCTTTATGCCTTTGCACTGATTAGATGAATAACCAAAAGCCCTTCCTGATCTTGCACTTCTACCTTTTCTCGCCTATGTCTTCCCAACTGTGAACTTGATCTACTATCTGAATTTGAATTTGAATTAGTCTACTGGCTACGTGAGGTGAACACAAGTGTTTTGACTCTGATTCAGGCATTCATGCTGTAAATAGAGCAAGAAAATAATACAGCTTTTGGGGACAGACCTGCACTTATGCTAAGACTGCCTTTTACTGCTCTTTTACTAGGTAAGCCATTAACCAAGACGTGTATATAGTTCTACCTATGAGAGCAAAGCAATGATTCTGCCTCTGCTACTGAAGATTGAGTTGAAAATCCTTCATCCTTTGAAGCAGTTTCTCTTAGTTTAAATCCATGGTCAGGAGATGGGGAGAGGGCAAGTACAAGAGAGTTATTCTGAATGCAGTGGCTTCCTGGCACAAAACTTAACTGCATATGCACTGTGACATGTTTTAAACATGAATTTCAGTGCTTTTACCATTTTGAAGGGAAACAGATGGGATTTTCAAAGGGCCCAAAGGCAGCTAAGTTACCCAAATCAATACAAGTTGTACACTTTCAGGATTTAGAAGCCTTTGAAAAGTTGCCATTAAGTTGTTATAAACACCTACTTTATCTGGAGTAGGGCTTTTTCTAACCGAATGAAGGATGTGTACATAAAACAATGGTGTTTTCATTCTGGTTCCTTACTATAGATAACAACTGGAGCAACTACAGCCCTCCTTTCTTTGATCTACTGGACTAAAGCCAGCACTGATGTATCTTTAGTACAATTCCTAAATTAATGGGATTGCACAGGGAGAATATAAAGGCATCTGGTGTATAGTTTTTAAAATCTCAAATGTGTAGAGTTTTTAAATAAAAATGGTATATATAGATTTAAACCACTGTCATCTAAATTATCTTTCTTAGCTTCTGACACTGGAGGAACTAGCTACTCTCCTAAGCTGTTGTTAATTACACGTTATAAACAGATACAGATCTCACCTCTTCATTTTCAATTTTAAGTGTGGCCAGTCGTGACTGTAGCTGCTGATACCTCAGCATAAGCTCCGCTTGTACTGGTTGCTGGGCAGTGACCTGACAAACCTATCAAAGAAGCAAAAATGGCTGTGAGACTCAAGGAAAAAAATTCAACTTGACCAACACAAGCTGGGGTTATTGTCTTTAAAACTCAAGAATCTACTGAAAATATAAATTAAGCTATAAACAAGTGATTTCAAACATGAAAATCTCAATTTAAAAAAATATATATGGCTATGGGAGCTGGACTCTGAAAAAATAAGAGATTCGGAGACTATAAGCACTTGAAGCACAGTATTATCACAAATATTGAGAATTTCATGGCTAGCAATCATCTAATGACTGGATATTGGAGAAGACTGGTGTGACAAGAGATCTTAGCAACACCATTAAGAAAAGGAAGCTAAAACTCTTTGGACATGTGGTTAACAAATAGGGTCAGGGGTGATCCTGCCTTGAGCAGGGGGCTCAACTAGATGACCTCATCTACTCCCTTCCAGACCTATTCTCCTATGATCCAGAAAAGTGTGGATAAGCAGCATAAGGGAGTGGACAGAATTGAAGATCAATCAGGTAAGATTAGCAGTGAAGAGATAACTGTGGAGAGATCTGGCTTATTGGGTCACCAACCCTCAAATCACAGATGCATTATAAGGTGTAGATATATATTGTAAATATATGTAGTGGCACTGATATTTCTCTCCACTATGGTTGCTTTGTGCTGCTCCAATGACACCTAATCATGTAATCTCAGGAGGTTCCCTATTGGAAGGGAAATCCTCAGCTGTCATAGTGCTCTATGCAACTGGCCTCTTGTGTAACAGAAATAGGGAACAGTTGGAGAGCCTGTGTGTCCTGGTAACATTCAGATCATAAAATAGTCCAACAGGGCCACTGTTAGTCAAGCAAAGTTTCGAGCAGGTCTGAGACTGCTTTAAGTTTACATACAAAGGCCAGAATAGGGATAGCTGATGATAACACACCCCTACCCAATAGTTCCTCTGTTCCTGCGTTGAACACAGCTTGGCTAGAGAAGAAAATCTTGTAGAAGGCAGGGTAGATTTGCACCTTGTAGCCTAATCAAAGTAAATAGATATACCTAGTACAAGCTTTCTTGGGATAAAGCTCACTTTATCATATGCTGTATGAAGAAAATTTTGGCCATCATCATTATTGTGGAATATAAAACATAAGAAAAAGGGTTGTTTTATGTGAGAAGTATTCTGAGTAGCTCTGAATAGCATGTTTCTTAGTTTTCAAAAGGTTTCATTTCCTGATTTACACACGTCTTTGTAATAATACTGGCTAGACTCTTTGTAAAAGTAAATATAAAGCTTCCTCCTGAAGAAAAAAAACAGAATTCTACAGACATGGATACTTCCCTGGTGTGAGACAGGTATTATTGTTTGTGTTGATCATATTTTTCTCCAAGAAGTCACCAACTACTTACCTCATCACCCATATGAGACTGGAACTCAAATTTCATTGGTGGGCAAAAGGCAGTGGGGTACATCTCCATAAATCTCTGCTTATCACTTCGTGGCTCCAAGCTGTCAACAGCATTTTCAATGATATCTAGACCCTCATGTCTGGAGGTTTCAAGATTATACTCTGCAGAGAGATATGTTCTTAGGGCTCTGTTCAGACTTGCATGATATCCAAGATCGCAACACTAATAACACAAAAAAGGAAGGGGAAACAAAAATCAGGAACAAAATTTCCTGGCCAGGACATAAAAAAGCGTACATAACCACTAGCACTTATAGCGTCACAGTTATTTTCATCTTGAAAACTCTTTACAAATAACAGCCTTCACAACCGCAATGCCAAGAGAGTTAGTAATAATTATCTCCATTTTACAAAGGAAGAAATGGAAGATTAAAAGAAAGTTTTGGAAGAGAACAGAGCTTCACACACAGAAGCATGTAATGCTCACGGGAGTTTCAATACAATTTTTTTACTGAACCTATTGATTCCTTTCAAAACCCAGCTATATATGATTTCTCCAAGATAATATAGCAAGTAATCTGTATAGCCCAGTAACATAACTACAAAGGGGGGGACTGGGACACCATCAGAGGTACCAGTTTGGGGCAGGGTACCATCAGAGGTGCCAATTTGCTGATCCAGCTGCTGCTGCTGCCACTGTGCTGCTGCTGTTAAGGGTATGGGACCACCCAGCTACACTTTGGTAAGGCCAGGATTAGAAACTGCAGAGCTGCTGTTTGGAATTCTTGTGCTTAAATTAAATAGCTAATGACTCCCCTCTGTCTGAGATGTTTTGGTTTAAAAGAAAACAAATTCTCCACTAAACAAAGAATAAATATATATTTAGCATATTTTTTTTTCCAACTATTTAAGTTGGTCTAATAAAAGATATCAGATTTACCCAAAGAACCTTGTCTGCCTATTTAGCATATATACACTATATTCCGTGTTTTAAATAAATCCAGCACTGAATGTCATGTTGAAAAAGCCATAATTTATTCCTTTTCTTTTAAGGGTTATGATGATGTTAGAACTAAGTGAAATTTAATTGGTAAAATGTAAACTAAATTTGTTGCTTAATTAAACATCTTTGGCTTAAACTATTCCTATTTTAGAGTAACAGCTGAATTTATTTACAAAAAATGGAATGCCAGTAGCATACATGGTAATTTCATTTTTTCAGTGTTCAATCAACAATATTCTAAGAGTCTGCTAAACGATCATACTACAACTACTCTTATTCATCTGGATGGTGGTCTGCTTACAGCAGCATACAAGTGATACCATTCATCAGTGCTGATTTTTTAAAAATTACAGGAAATTTAACTAATTAAATTAATTAATGTTTTAATTAATTTATGCTTGAGTTATACCACAACCACGTTAGGAGGGTTTTGCAGTAGAGCAAAACATCAGGATCTTTCATTGTATTAGGATGCCTGCAAGGGAACACTGTAGTCTTGAGAGAGACTTGTAAGAGTTGGGGAAAATGTGTAATGAGAGCAGATAGGGAACATGCTGCTTCAGAACATTCTCCACTCAGTTTCCATTGTTCTATAAAACTGCCTTCCACCTGCAAAGCTCATAGGCAAAGTGCTACAAGAGTACAAAATTATCATTTCCCTCCTGTCTCCTTCCCTCCTGCCAGAGGAAGGAATCAAGCCTGATAACTTTTTAAATCCTTTGGGAACCTCATTATGAGGGAGATGGGTGCAAAGGAAGGACTTGATTCCTGCCTCTGGCATGGGGGACACAGGAGGGGAATGATCATTTTGTACTCTTGTAGCACTTTGCCTATGAATTTTGTAGGTGGAAGGCAGTTTTATAGAGCGATGGAAACCAAGTGGAGAATGCCCTGAAGCAGCCTGTTATTCACCTGCTCCCTCTTACACCTCTATTCAGAAGAAATGTTCCAAATATGCACTACAAATATATTTGCATGTGAAAATTCTCCATAATTCACACATCTTGCCATATGCTGTAATAAGCTCTGGTGCAGTTTGTCCTGGAGTCAGCTGCTCTTGGGTGCAGCATCTGCACATGTCCCTGGACCGCAGCAGTTTTAGCCAGAGTGGAGCATCCCTAGGCTGGCAGTAGGCTTGGGGAGTCATCCCTGGGCTCTGGATGGGGGCATCAGGCTGGCTGGAGTACAAGAGTGCCAACACAGTGGAGCTGTGTGGCTAACCTTCCACTGCTGTGGTCCCGATCACTATCCATATGTGATTTTCTGTGCAGTAAATGACTCTGTCGTAAGATAGTACTGTCAGTACTATTTTATGGCAGAGTTAATTAATTTACTGTGCCCTAGTACCGGCAGATGTGTAGATGGTGATGATTTACTGCAGAGCTGATTAGTCAACTATGCAGTAAAGTACATGTGTAGATGCACCATGTAAATGAATTTAGATGGTTCATATACATTTGTAGATGCACTATATATATGGACCATTTTAGGCCATCCCCTACTCCCCCAAGAAATGTCATTCTTAATCAAGAATGTAGAGCCAGATCCTTTTCCCTCCATATCTGTACAAGTTTGTGTTATATTTAGAAAAAAAGGCAGAGTTCTGACTTTATTTTAATCACATCCATATTTTAAAGATTTCCAGTCTAATAATACAGCTGTTAGCAGGTGTTTGCAAAGAAAGTGCTTGCCCTCAATTTTATCTTCTTCTGTGTTAAATAAAACCTTAGAGTCAATTTATTATTTTGGATGAAAAAAATAGATTAAAATGCTGGTAAGAAAGGAGATAGGGCCAGATGTTTTCTTTTTTTGTGTATTAATTCTGAAGAGACCTCACAGAAGATTAAACTGAAAGAAATTGAAGGCAATGCTGCTTTCACTAGGGTGCACATCTAATCACTTGGTATAAACCCAAAGGCATCTACAAACTCAGTTTTGGAACTTCCAGACTTGTATTAGCAACATCGGACACTGATTTACAGAGAAAGCCACGACAATTACAAGCCCATGGAATTTTGAGGTAGCTGGAAAATGGACGCCCAGTCTTTGTCTATTGATAGCACTAAGTTTTCTATGATTTAAATCTAGATGCACTCAGCAACCATCAGTGACTAAACAATGAAAAAAACTATATCTATCACTTTTAGGGTAATGATGGACTGTAAATACTGATTCTTAATCAACGGTCTTTCAAAATTTTCAGCCTAAAATTCAGAGGAAGAATTCTGGAAAGTTGAAATAAGCTACTTAATGTTTACACAAACTGTACTTTCGATTCTTTTGAGGTTTTCTCATTGATAATTTAAAGCTGAGGACCTTGTGGCTAAAGATTTTCATAGGTAACCACTGAGGCTGGACAAATGAGATGGTCTGTGATTAAACTGGATGTAAAAAGTAGACAATAAGAAACTGTGTTTGGGGGATATGAGATCCCACTGGAAAGTCTTTGGCAGTGGAAGATTAAAGCTAACGAGAGAGACACTTGGGAGGAATGGGAAAATTAGCTTTGTATCTGGCATTTAATTTGGCATTTTAATCATTATTTGGAATTAAATCTGAATCAATATTGTGAGCAATTCATTTATTCATGCCCATCCTGAGTACATTGAGGCCCGAATAAAAAGTGCAGTACAGTACAATCAAGCAACCAGATTGCTCTTATTTTGATGAGCTAGAATAAAATTCCAATGGCACCGTAATTAAAAAGCAGGCAAATTCATAAGATGACCTTGAATTCTAAATATGTCATTTTCTAATCAACACTGTTATCTGGACATTAAGATTTAAAATCAAATGGATCTGTGTGTACATATATTTATGGAAACTTATGTAATAAAGGTGATGAGCTACATATAATTTAGCCTAATTTCAAACTTGACCTATAAATGACTAATGAAACACATGACAAAAAGTCTTTAAAGAATAAATTAACTTCACTGAAGGTTTGGCTGGAAGCAATACCAACACTGATTTCTAAACACATCTTCTAAACTCCTACACATCCCAAACACCACAACAGACCAGAATCAAAAGCTGAAATATTCTATTCATTCCAGTTCCCTGACCACAGACCGCTTTGTTGTTAATGCTGTTTTGTTTTGATTGCTGTTTCCCCAGCATTTACTTTTGGATTATAAATCTGAACTCTCACCTTACAG
This sequence comes from Alligator sinensis, assembly GCF_000455745.1. Taxonomy (NCBI): domain Eukaryota; kingdom Metazoa; phylum Chordata; order Crocodylia; family Alligatoridae; genus Alligator; species Alligator sinensis. Next base: position 383,586 of record NW_005842814.1, on the reverse strand, counting down.
GCATATCTTAATTACATGGAAATCTTCAAGTAACACAACAATAATATTCACCCTATGGACAGATGTTAGTACAAACAGGCAGATTAACAGGGAGTCTACACTATACTGCAGCTTAGAGATCTACATTCCTAATTCAAAAACCAATACATGAAACAAAGGTTGCTTAATTTAACTGAAAAACATGTCTTCGTCACTTTCCATACAATCTAAATCAAATGTACACTCTGTCTTGCATTTGAAGTAGATCTTCCTGTACATCCAGTAGAGGAAATAATCTATTTGAGGGATAATTCCAATTCCCCTGCCTGAATAAAAATGGAATAGAAGCAATCATACATATAAAACAACAATTATCCTACCACTTCTTTTATAAAGGTTGGCTCTAACATTAAATTTTCAAAATGCTCCTCCAAAACATAGGTTTAAGGCCCAGGCTTCATTTTTATCTGGCTTTTATCATGAAGATTAATATGACTATTAACTATACAGAAGCAGGTTAAGTAAGAAGCACTGAGCTTTCTTAATGAAATAAGTGAGTTGAACAGTTCAGAATGAGTTCAGAGTTCAGCTGAGAGTTGCAATTTAAGATCTTCCATAAGAACTTGAGAAAATCAAGTTATACAAAAGTTCAGGTGCCAACTATATTGGAAAAAATGACCCCTAACCCCTTGTTCAGTATGTTTCAAGGCTTCCAAAAGGAATTAGTTTGTAGAGCTTTTTAAATGCATGATTGAGATTATACTAAGCATATTTAAATACATCTTATAACATGAATCCATTAAGGTAGAAAAGCTAACATATAAGTTAACTCATAAAATTATCCTATTTGCATAAATGGATAATAAACTACTGTAATTACTTGAATACAAGATGAGGATCCCCTCCAATCAGCATGGGGAAAAAAGCCCTGCCTTGCATTCACATACAAAGAAACCTCATTAAATACATTGTCTATCATTAAACTACTGCCAAAAGCAGCATGTGCTCATTAATGGAAACCACCTATGAAGTTGATTAAATGCAGCCAACACTAAGCATAACTATAAAACACATGGCCCACATTGGGCAAATGGACTATATAGCAGAGTATATATTGTATTTACTCAAATATAAGATGACTCCCAATAATTAGATTGTAAAATTTATAAATGTGTTATAATTTTCCAGGTTCAGAATCTAATTATTGGGTGAAGAAGTAATCATAAATCTGGAAGTCAGAAGCGTAATGTTCCATTAGTAAATTTACAGCATTAGGTTTTTCTGGTTCACCACTACATGTACTCAGTGAGAATCATGTTTCATATTTTGATTATATAATCCCCATACTTGCTTCCATTTACTAAAGGTATTTCCTTTGTCAAGTAGTAAACACTTAAAAAAATCTGTTCTCTTCTTTCCTACTTTATATTCTGATTACGATAGGAGTGTCTGAAAGATGCTTCATTTAAACTACCTCATAATTAGATGAAATGGGCTCTGAACCAATTTATGGTTACAATTTTTATAACTGAGACCTGTGAATAATGGTGCATACCTTTAGGGATTTAATGGCATCTTTTCCAATCAAGAACTGCCAAATTGTATAAAATTTAGGTTTCCTAAAAAAATAAATAAAAATCCAGTCTTTGCAGTGGCAGGACATTGATGGTGCCTTTGTCTCCTGTAGCAAGTTGGGGTGTTTTTCATGTTTTGGGGCACTGTGTCTGGCAGTTGTGAGAGCACTGTTTGTGAAGTTTTAGGAATAAGTTATACCAGGTATCAGACTTAGTCTGTGGACCAGATCTGGCTTGCGGAGCTGTCACTTGAATTATGGAGCTGGTAGAGAGGCTGGACGCAAGCAAGAGTAGGGCTTGCCACCAGAATCGGGGGCACAAAGCCTGACAAGCATGCGAGTCAGCAATGGGGGCAAGTGACAGCTGCATTAACCTGGCCCAGAGGGCAGGGTGATTTTGATGCCCCAAGGTTAGACAAACTTTGGATGAGCAGGGTATTGGATTCACTGGCCTCCTGAAGCCCCTTCTAGCCCTCCTTTTTGGTGATTCTATGATTCAAACATTAACCTCAAGTGTTATCTAATGCAGTTATGTCTTTGTAAGTCTGTAGACTTTGTAAGTCTTATTTTTGCAGAGCACTTTGCAAAGCTCCAGGTCCGTAAAGTGATTTGTCTTGTCAGTTTTCAACCGCTGCTATCAAAAACTCCCTTGGCATCAGTGCAATTGACAAGAATCAGGCCTGTTTTCCCAGTCTGGAGCTGAGAACTTTGGCTGCCCATACATGTGCTCAAGAGTGGGGAGGGGATCATTTTAATTAAAGCAGTTCCCAGAGAGCTGCTCTAATTAAAAAGCTGCAGCGCCACATGCATTAAGCCCCCATGAGTTTAAAAATGGCTGTGGAACACTTTAACTAAAGCTCATTAAATAAACTTTAAAGTACCCCCACAGCCATTTTGAAACACAGGGGGCCTTAATACACATGATACTGTGATGACGCTAAAGCAGTCTAATTAGAATACAGAGCAAACTCGATTAATTGAGTCTGCTCTGACATATTCCAATTAGAATGCACTGAAGCATGTCAATAGGCTGCCTTTCTGACCAAAGTGGAAATAGACACTTGAAGTATCTTCTAGGGAGGGGGGCTCAAAATCAGAAGCCAGAGGCGGGAGAGATTAACAATAGGACAAAAACCGAGAATATTCTTCTTCCTTGCAGCATCAGGAAAGGATCAAGGAGCTTTAGATTTCTCAGACATCTACGAACTAGAGGCTACAAATGATGGAATCTCCAAGCAGGGTCAGCCAGGGACAGCAAGCACATAAGCTGGGACATCTTGACATGTGTGTGCTGCCTCTGTGTCTCATCTTGAGTCCTCTGGTTTAATTGTCTCACAATTTTGGTAATTTTTTCAAAGTAGGAGGAATCATGGTGAGTAAATGAAAGAGAAATAGTATAAGATAGAAAAGTCAAGAGGAATACAGGGATAAGAAAACAGAGCAATCAACAGATGTAAAAAATAGAAGAGAATGAGAAAGATGGAGGAGGAGAAGAGAGATAGTACGATACTGAAAATCCAGCAAGAAAAGATCCACCATGTTCTGTTGCAAGAAGGAAGGAAGGAAGAAAAAGCAGAATGAAACCAGGAAAGGAAAAGTTCTAACAAAAGCAAGTCTGATTGTATAAATTCCATTACAAAGATACATAAAGAAGAAAGCTGGTTCTCCATGTTGTAATCAAATATAGTACCACAAGACTGAACAGCTTAGTCTTTGAAGCTGAAGGGGAGTTTTTTATTTTGTCTACTAGGTGTCTCATAAATTTTTCAAGCTTTACATTAGCAAGCTTCTCTTATGGAACAGGGATCAGCAACCTATGGCTCATGGGTCAGATCTGGGCTGTGGAACCTTTGGATCCGACTCATGGACGTGGGGCGTTGGCAGTTTTCAGTGATGAGGGGCACCTTCTGTGAGTGCTCTACCTGTGCTGTCCTGGGGACAAACACTGACTGCAAGGGCTTTCCCTATGCCGGCAGAGACAAAGGTGGAGCCGCAGTAGGTTCCTAGCACCTGACTTTCCATCTGCTCAACTCTGACCCAGGATGGGTCATTCTGGTCCACAGCTGGAAAAGGTTGTCTACCTCTGCTCTAAAGCATCCAATACTTGCCACTGTCAGAGACGGGATACTACACTAGATGGACCTTTGCTCTGACCCGCTGTAGCTGTTCTTATATACCTGTGCGGCCTCACTGCTTTCAGAGTTTTTCAGATGTGTAATTCATCAGTAACTAGTTCTGTTGCTGACATAATTGATTCATTTTACTCAATTTTGTTAGTTCTCAAATGCTGATAAGAGTAGGAAACAATAAAAACATTTAACACTAAAGTTAACAGAAATTATTCTAAATATATGAAAAGAACAGCTTTTCCAAGGAAAGTACAATTTTTATATGGTTGCTTTATAGAATAAAACAACGCTTTACAGTTTAATTTGTAGTATCCCATTATTATTCCAGAAACTGAAACTGTCTAAACTTTTCTATGTTATGTACTGTTTGGCCCCTTCTACACATTATAGCTATTGCACAATTAACTGATTAACTGCACAACTAAACTGAGGCCAGCTACGCGTGCAAGGTATCCATCTCACCACATGAAGCTCCAACCAGGTATAAAGTTAGACTTCTAAAACATGTACTAACTTTATAGCTGGTTGCTCTCTACCTTTAATGTGCACATGTAGCAGCATCTCCCCTGTGGCTAGGAGCTACCAACCCCAGGGATGCACCATGCCCAGGACGGGTTGGGAGTTCCACAGCTGAGCGGACTCATAGCCACAGCAGCGCCCAGTGGCTGCGGAACTCTGGGGCACAGCTGCAATCTTCCAGACCCAGGGGTATGTGGTGCACCCCCACAACTGGGAGATTGCAGCAGCTGTGATCTCCCAGCCAGGGAGGGAAGCTCCATATACAGCCACAGCTGAGAGACTGCGGTAGCTGAGACGTGCCAGCCATGGGGGACACCATGCACCTTGTAGCTGGGGGACTGCAGCTGCTATGAACTCCTAGCCATGGGGAACATGGTACAGACCCCACAGTTGGGAAACTGCAGCTGCTATGATCTCCCAACGATGGGAAATGTGGTGTGCCCCTGCAGCTGGGATCCACTTCAGATGAAGGAGCTCACAGCCACAGGAGATTGCTTCTTGCTGGTGCAGGGGGAGCCCAGGATCAGGCTCCTCCCCCTGCACCAGCAATAAGACATGATGGGATCTAATGTGCAATCCCACAATCGTGCCTCCTGCCATGCACGTATGACATGGTAGGAGGCGTGAGTGTGTGAATTGTGCATTAGAGCCTATTGCTTCTTTACCTGTCCACGTAGAAGGGTTCTTACCAACATGTTTTCTGCAGGCACCTAGGAGAAAATTTAGCTTGCTAATTTTTAAAGACACGTCTTCAGTTGCCTACAGACTTTTTTTTTGGTAAAATACAAAATTCAGAGGAAAATTTATTGATTACATTATAAAAAATTATTATGATCCACATATTATATGGTATGTGACTAGTATACTTCAACTATTGTATGTATTCTCTTTGAAGATGAAAGATGCAATGAAAATGCTCCTTATTATTCCTGAACAGAATAAATGGATAAACATCAAGTACTTACATCAATTAAATCTGAAAGATCATGAATATAATACTTGAAAACAGAAGCGTTGGTTGCTTCAAGGGTAAGTAGGTACTCATTTCGGGCTTTAATAGATTTCAGCTTGTTTTCAGAGTATTTTGCTTGACGCTAAGAAAAAGATTGAATGTTATGATGAGAAAGTTTGAATTATAGTACCTCAGTATTATCATGTAGCAAAACACAAAAAGTACTGATTGTTACTGTTGACAAGAAAGAACCTTTACTTTCTGCTGTGTACTTACCAAGAACACAAATTCAAAAACCTTTCTAGAAAAAAAGTAATTTTGTATTTAACTTCACATATGACCAAACCATGTAAAAAGTATAATTCAGGGAGAAAACATACTTTCTCCTTGAATTTCAAGTCTATTTGCAATTAAGTTTTTTTTGTAAACTACTGCTAATTTATTACATATTTTTTATTTAATGTCATTTCATTATATGTTACATATTTTCCAAAATGGACACACCTGTTTAATGTTGTAGTATTGAACTGTATAAATCTAAGCTACAGTTTCAAGGGATCTTAGAACAAATCTGAGTTTACTTCAAGTGAAGCAGGATAACAAGCTTTTAAAGAAACACTATTTACTTTTTCTTTCATTTTTTCAATCTTCTTCACAGAACTCCGTCTCTGGTGTCTCTCCTCTAGTCGAATATGAAACACAGGGTCTCCTGACCTCCCAATCTGTTTTTCTTCTTGCTTCTCCGCCTCCTTCAGCTTGCTTTCTGCACTGATGCTCTCTGCATGATACATATGGTATGTTTTCATGACCTGTAGAAGGCACAGGAAAAGTAAGAGGCAATGGTAATCTAAAAACTAGACTTGGAAAAACTGCAGGGCCCCTGAGAGAAAGCAACATCTTAAAAACATGAAGTTCTTTTGCCAACAAGGTCTGAGGCTCATAGATTTTATTTTTCTTTTTTGCTATGGAATTTCATCTCAAGAGTTAAGAGCAGACCTGTATGCCTTGCTCTCAAGAGGTATTTTCAATGAAGGATATATCCAATGTTAAAGGGGTCATTATTCTGTTTAAGTAAATATCTTTCTGTAGCACTTTGCATATTCAAAGCATTGTGAAACATCTTTTGAATAAAGGGAAGGGTGATGGAGCATTAGTCTGAATGTAAGCAGAATAATTAGCTTCTCCTTCTCTCTCATCTTCCCCTCAATGTATAGTTGATATACTGAAACATACTGCTACATAATTTTACATCAAGCTATTAACCATCTCAGACAAAATTAAAAAAGAATATAATCTTTTAGCAACTGGTTGTAAGAAACAATATGATGTCATACAGTATACAAACTTGATTTTAGATGAAAGAACAAATCTGTATCATTAACTTCTACAGCACCAAAAGCAACTCATGACTTCATCCATATACTTTAACTATGCGCAATAAATCAGGGCTATATTACGTTCAATTTTTAAAATGTTTACATCTTCACACGCATGTTAACAGCCCTTATCTTTGGTTACTGAAAAAGAAAGTTTGAAAAAAACCTAAATGACTGCTCTTAGAAGAAGAGGAAGAGGAAGGAAACAAAGCTAGCAGAGACCCTAATTCTGAAGAATATATTCATGATTTGCTGGAGAATTCTAGTCCTGAAATGAAGCAGTTGCTGACTACGCAACAGATAAGTCTGGCTAGGGTTAAAGCAATCTATCTAGAGATTTAAAGATCAGATGAGAGTTGGGAAAGGAGAGGTTACATAAACAAATGGTATGTGAACTTCCCCCACCCTTAATTCTCTATGCTTATCCCATTTATCTCTCCCCTCTTATGCAGCTCACAGGTTTCCACTTCTCTGGAATTATCTGTCTGTATAGGCCAAGAGGGCACACAGGACAGTCCTAACTATGCTTTCTTAAAAAGAAGAGCAAAACACAAATCCCACCAACAGTAAATAACATAAACTTCAAAGCTAACCTTTTTGCAGCAGAAGTATAATTCCTATCCCATAATTGCTACAAACAGCCATCAGGTGGGGAAGGCCTTTTCTCAATGAGTGAAGGAGCTCCCTTTCTATGCTCATGTGACCATCTGCTTTCAGGTTTCTATACTGGCTTCAGAGAACACTACATGTGTGAATCTTCAACACTGGTGGCCTCCTTTTTTCCTTTCCAGGATGACAAAGCTGTCAGTCAGGCAGATGTCACTGTTGGGCCAATGCCATGCAGACCATTTACAGCTTCTGAGTCAGCCAGCCAGGAAATACATTGGCTGCTCCTGCCTCAGCAGGATGTTGTAGAATACAGTAAGAGGTATTCTTAGGGAGGTGCCTTGAAATACCCTCTTGGGATAGAAGCAGTTTCTGTTGCAGCATAATCGGGAGGCCTAAAGAGCTTCTATATGTTGGCACTGAGGAGGCCTCATAGATGGACAGAGGTAAATTAATCTTACCCCACAATGGAAATATGCCTTAATATTATGATTCTCAGAAACCAGCTGCATCCTATTCCAGGTGGCTATAGAATACAAGTATGAGAACACTAGTATTTAAAATTTTGGGCAACAAACAAAAAGCTTTTGGGGAATCCTTAATAGCATATGTAAAATGTTCAATAATTTAAGCTATTGGCAGAACTAAGATGTGAACTCTCTTGAAAAAAATAGCAAACTGTTCACTTCCCCCCCCTCCTTAGCTAAGGCAAAACCTTGCAGCATTTCAAAACTAGTTGTTTTTAGAGCAGATTTACAAGCATATGATCGCAGTTGCTATGCCCTTCTGTGGAATGGATATGTTTTAATATTTTGTCTTAACACTAACACCTAACGAAATGTGGAGTTCCCCATTGTTCTGTATACACACATAATAAAAGGTAATATCCATGTGTCCAAAAAGCACAGAAACTAAAGCAAGACAAAGGCCTGGAAGAGGAAACAGGGGCACAGCATATCCATGACAGAGCTGGAAATGGAACCCCAGTCTACAGATTTGGAGTTCATGTGTTTAACTGAAGGTTATACTTTACTCCTTTCATTTTGGATTTGTGCTAAAAGCATTTCTAATAGCAAGTAAGAACTTTACATCTTGGGATTCCTTATAGACAAAATGAAAAAAATTACGTGTCCTTTTATCAAGAATTGTATTTTGTAAAACGAATGCTAAAAATAACAGGAAATGACAATGTTCTAAAAAAGAGACATGAAAAGGAAAATTAAAAGTAGAGATTGTGCCCTTTCTTTTTTCTTCTTTATGATATACATTTACAGCGAAGGCTTAGAGCTTTGCTTTTAATGGAAAAGCGTTCCAGCCCCAGACAAAGAATCAGGATCTTTTGGCTCAAGGATCACCATCATACTCATGGCATAAAGTCATGCAGTTTTTCAGCGTCTCAGTTTTTTCTGCCCATGAAAAGGGCACAGTAAAAATTAACTATACCTAGCATGTTTTCAACTGTGGATCTCTAAGTATTTAATCATGTGAGTGCTATTTTACAAACCAACTAAACAGATCTGAAGCAATTCCCCCCGTCGCCCTCCCTACCTCCCCCCGTGAACCCCTATAGAGTAGAAGATGCGGCATAAGTCTCTCTCTCACTCTTGGCCAGTTTTTCATACATGAAGCCAAGGTGGTGCATTCAGCCAGCCCCATTATCTGCAGTAATGAAATACCCCACAACTTAAAACAAGCTCTTCCTGAGAATCCCAATAAGCCCAGTGATGGAGCTTTGCTTGTCTATTTTTCCCCTGCCATTAACCCACAGCATGAACGACTGGTGCCTCCCACAGCGGTGGCTTCAGCCAATCTCAGGTGGGGCACGTGCTCCCCCATGGCGCTCTTATGTGTTACCTATCTCCCACAGCAAGGCTATAAAATCCACAGCATGCCAATATACACTAAATTAAAGCAACATTCTCAACTTTGTCCTCTCACACAGCACAACCTTGACTATCTTCCAGGAAATTGGTAATCTTGCTTTGTCTTTGAAAAATTTATACCTGCTATTGTGACATGAACACCTCAGATTCTGAGAACCAAGAGAAGAACATTTCTGTTTTAGCAGTATGCTAGTCCCCAAAGAGTTTGCAGTATTTGAATCGCATCAGTTTAGAAATTAGTGGAGTTAAAATTGTTGCAGACCTTGTGTGATACAATTACACAGATATGTATACATTGGTATAGCTGTGTCCACACTAGAATAGTATCTTGATATAACAATTCTGGTTTCTAAATGGCTCTAGTTAAATCAGGTATCCAGTTGTAGCCATACTGGTCTAAAGACAAAAGGAGTAAGAACTCATGGTAGAGGTGGTATCTTTTATTAGAGCAACTAGATTTTTGCAAAAAAAGGTCTTTAATTACAAGCTTTTGGGTACAAGAATGCTTCTTCAAGCGTAGGAAGATTGTAAAAGTTCTATTAGGTAGAAATGAAAGTTTATTTTCATAGGAGAGTTGAGGGTGTGGTAAAATCTCCTGTTTGGAGCAGTTCATTTTATATGAGCCTAATCTGCATATATATTGAACTGCTCCAAACGGGAGATTTTACCATACCTTCAACTTTCCTATGAAATACAAGCTTTCATTTCTACCTGGGAGAACTTTTACAATCTTTTCTCCTATGCTTGAAGAAGGGTGCTTGTGCCCGAAAGCTTGCAATTAAATAATTTTTTTTGCAAAAATTGAGTTGATCTAATAAAAGATATCACCTCTATCACGAGTTCTGATTCCTAGTCAAATCAGTGCACAAAGTGTGTATCAATCAGATCTTACTTTATACATTTGACTTATGCCTAAGTTGGTTTGTTGAAGGCACTTCTCTGTCTTATGCACTCATACAATGACATTGTTCTTATGCAATTCCCTAAGGTCAAAGAGACCATTTTCTTCAGACCCTGCCAGTGGGTGTTTTCCAGTAACAGCAGCAGCAAAACTAATAGGAGAGACAGCAGGCAGGAATGAACATATAATGAAAGGAAGTAGGTGAGTGGTGTTGGCTTAATTTTTTTTACTTTCATACCACCCTTTTGCAACAATGGTTCTAACAGCATGCTTAATATTGAGAGGGACAAAAGCCTGCCTCCCTGTACATTGGCCACGTGTGTAAGGAGTTCTGACCCAGGTTCTCAATCTGTTATTCAAACCAGAAATATTCTGACCAAATGTACAATATCCCTCTCAATTACCTGGCAAATTGCTGAACTGACAGAACATGCTATCAGAGTATCTATCACTATAGTGACTTTAATTAGTCCCCAAAGTGGTTATTGATCAGCCATCAAGTGTTCATTGAAGAGAAAGAGCAAGGCCATAATTTTGCAGATGCTGGGCTGTCACCATGACAGATATACTGTGATCCTGGTTCCATATCTGACAAATGTTTTTAGATTCCAAAGTAGTCTCCTTAAAAATAATTAAATGAAACATTTTCCCTTGCTACTTTAGCAGGTTTTTTATGTTAGATATGATTTTTAAAACAAAGATTTCTGATGGACAATGTCAGAATAATAAAGGCTGGAAAAGATTTGATACCCGAAAGTGCAAGTCTTCTATATGTGAAATGACAAACTGCACACAGAGCTATAGACTGCCCTACCCCAAAGCGTATTTAATTCCATTTGTTTTCCATAGTCCCCACTCTTTCAATTTCCAGCATGGCACGATCTTCTGGCTTCAAAATTTTCACAACATATAGCTTCAGGTTTGGACAGTTGAGAAGGTGAAACAAAAGTAACCAAAGAATTCCTGCCCTTTGGTATACCCAGTAGTTGTAGCCTGTCCTTACTAGTAACTCCCTCTGCAAAATGATCTTATTTGGATGAAGAAGCACAAATGGAATCATTTCAAATCCAGGTTTTAAGACAGCTTGGTCTATCGCTCACTGAAGTTAACCCACTTAAATGTCAAAACTGGATAAAGGCAATCTGGAGCTCTACACACACTTTTACAGCTCCATGACCTCACTTCTGAGCTCACCGAGGTGCACAAGGCAAAGCAATTGTTTCAGGCATGAACACTGGTGCCTCCTGAGACACAGGGGGGGCACCATTTGTAGGCAGCAGCATTGGTGGTGAGCAGGAACTGCCTGCAGACGCTGGCGGCAGTGTCGGCGGCAGGGAGTGGGGAGGGGTGACAAGCAGGGACTGCCCACAGGCAGTGGGGGAGGGGAGGGAGAGGGGGATGGAAAGGAGGGTGGTGAGCAGCAACCACCCGCAGAAGTCAGCAGTGGCCAATATCAGGGGGGGCACATGCCCCCTTCTCCCCCCCACAACGCGTTGCCTATGGTTTCAGGCAATTGGGATGGGTTACACTTAGGGATCACCAGACCCGGTATGTCCAGAATACATGGACTAAAAAGTGTCTTACTACTGGTGGATCTAGTTTGACTTGTAAGGAGCCTGGCTGAGAAGTATCAGTGTGTACTTCCACACATGCTGGGCATGGAATTATTGGCACTATTTTGATTATGCGTGACAGAAAATTATGTATTCCAAGATATGTTGAAGGCTTAAATTAAAAATAAAAGTTCTAGCTTTTTTTGCTACCAGGTGAACTGTTATGCTGTAGCCTCATTTATCCAGCCCTATGAAAAATGGTCATAAGCCAAACTTGAACAGAAGCAAATGTGAAAAGCATATTGGCCTAGATCCTGTTTTACCACTAAGATGTGTAAGTCTTTGCTACCTTCAAAAATGTGATTCTCTTCTGCCCAGGTAGATGAATAGCTCTCTTACTTTCTGAATCACTATGTAAGAGTAGTACTGACCTCTATGTCAAGTGATGCACAGCAGGACGACAAGGAGGCATACATCCTGCAATGAATAAGCATTGGATAAAAAAATGTTTGCAACGGGGGGCCAAAACTCATGGCTCCTACCCTATGAAAGGGTTTCATCTCACAAGGTTATAGTCACACTGCCTCTTGCTTGCTCTGTTGACTTCATGAGTCTTACACTCTTGGTTGTCTAATGGCTCAGCTTCAACAAGACTAGAGGATTTGTGTAGCCCCACCTCATCCATAGTTTAGTGGTTAGGATACCTTCCTAGGAACTGGTAGATGTGAGGTCAATTCTTCTCTCAGAAAGAGAAGGGCCTAGAACTTAAGTCTCCTACTTCCTGGGCAAGTTTCATCACCACTCGGCTACTGGGCAAGAAGTAGGTAGAACCTTCAAGTTCTCTTCTTCCACTGAGTTATATGCATGATCTTGGCTTCAGTGATTCAATCATTGAGAATCAGGGACTTATGTTTCCCAGATGGAACTGGATCATAACAGAGCTTTGGCAGAGACTAAGTGGCTGTTCTGACTTGCTTCTTAGTGTGCATAGTAAACCAAGTGTAGATATTGAACAATCTCTTAAGGACAAAATGTAGGTTCATAAAATGTATCTGGTAACCATTTTGTGGCTGCTGTGTGTGGTGGAATATGATTACGGTTAGTAACTCATGTTCCTAAAAATCTGCTTAAGAGCCACTTACACCTCTTAAAGCTAGAATGGCATCTAGGCCATTTTGCTTACAAGCTAAGCTAAGACGCATATGAAAAAAAATATCAATGCTTTAGGTCTTAGTAAGGGCCTTTCAAAAGCAAAAATACGTTTATCACCCCAAATTAACTGTTATAGAACACATTTTATTTCCCTTTTTACCATGGTTAAGAACATAAGAGATGCTATACTGGGTCAGACCAGACTGATGTCACACTGGCACAGACCACATGCTAGGAAGATTTATACAGGGCCTATCCCAGCCTCTTTGCTTACAGCTTCTGGTATTTAGAGGCCTAGGAAGTCCTAATTTCGAGGTTGCAGCCCTAACATCACGTTTAGTATTCACTGCTGGACATATTCTGCATGTATTTAATCCTGTTTTGAACCTGGTTAAACTGTCAGCCTCTACAACTTCTTGTGGCAATGAGTTCCACAAGTTAATTATGCACTGTACAAACAAGAACTTCCTTATTTTGTTTTAAACCTGCTACCTGATTTCATTATTTGTCCTGTTGGCCTAGTATTGAGAGAGAGTAAATAATACATCCCTATATTCTCCCTGCCATTCATTATTGTATAGGCCTCTACCATATTCCCCCAGTCTCCAAGTTGAAAAGTATTATTAGTACTTTTCAGCAACTCAGTGCTACTAAGTTACTATTTACTATTTAGTAACTCAGTAAAACTATTTTGTAACTCAGTGCTACTTATACAAGATGATTCCAAATGTTCTGGTACCTGCCTTTGCTTTGGATTAAACCAGCAAGGCCAAAAGGGGGTCACTGGTGTGTGGGCAGTTCAATGTCTCCATATACACTGCCCAGCTTCACTTTATTTTCAAACTAGGATTAAGTTCAGTGAAGTAATCTCTCAGTCAGTGTAACTCTATTGTCTTGTGAGACAGGTAGATGCCTACTACTGCTACTTACGACACCAACTGAGGGTGACTATGGCAAAAAATAAAAAAAAAAAAAAAAAAAAAAAAAAAAAAATGGAGCAGATGAAATCCTAAGCAACAAATATTATTATGAAGGACATGCACATAAAAGCAAGATAACTGGAAAACAAAAATACAGAAAATACAAATCAGCAGAATGGTCTCTAGGTAGATTGTTTTCTAAAAGGCATCAACAGGTTTTTAATATTCCAGCGAATGCCTGGATTTTTAAGATATTTCATTTAATTTATACTTCCCTCATTTATGAGCTTTGGCATATTGAACTTTCACCAGAATCACTTTGTAGTCTCGCTCAAAGGACTGAGTTTGGAGTTTCATTTTACTCTAACATATTCACATACTTAAAAATACCCTTGAGCAAAAGGAGTTATTTTTATGCTCTTGGAAAGTTTCTCAAAAGGAGGTGGCACGTGTCTTGGAATCCTTAACGTGATTTCTTTTCCATTCTTCACCTTCTTCTTTATAGGCCACACAGCACTGTTTATTTACTTTAAGGAATTGCACCAAAGGCCACTGGAATCGATGCAAATATTCCTACTGGGTGTGTCTACACAAGACGTTTACTGTGGGGTTGTCTAATTAGCTCTGCAGTAAACATCTCTGCATCTACACGTGTGGCCCTATTAGGCTACAGCAAACTAATAAACTTTGCAGCAGGTTAGTACTTGTAAATACAAGTACTATCCTGCAGAGGAGTTTTTTAACATGTACAGCAATGCAGATGTAGATGCTAACCTAGTTGGCTGGGGTACGAAGGTGCTTCAGTGAGGGGGCTGCCTGCTGGTTAGTCCCGCACTGAAGCACTCTCATCTGTTAGCCAGCCCCTCCACAGCATATGTAAATACAGCACCTGCAAGCAGTACACTCTGGTGTGATATGTGCCAGAGTTTATTGCTGCATGTTAATATGTACATACAGATGTGCCCAATGACTATAACAGGCCCCCTGCTTTACCTCTGGCAAGCTAGGGTATTACGTCTTGTATTGTGTCAGGGTTGACTGTAGTTTTGCTAAGAGATTAGACAATGATTTGCATAGGATGGTTTGGACAGGGATGACCAGGCCTTAGAAGGCCAATAATGATTAGGCTAAAAAGAACTTACCTGGGAAGACATTCAAGACTCAATTTCTAGTAAAGAGTCATGAGATGATCTGTTACTTCTGGAACACTTTCTGATACAAAAGATTAAGACATGGCACAGCACTGTTGCCAGTGCTAATCTAGTACAAATCGCTTACTAATTTGGCAAGATAGGTTAAGTCTAAATTTTCCAAGCTCTGCTTGTAAATTTTTCTGCAAAATTCAGTACTGATACCCATAAAAGAGCTGCCACCAACACACTATTTATCAAAACGTTTTGAATGTCCCTCAGCACTTTTGGATAAATGAGGCTGTATCCTAGCCTCTTGTATATTTCCTAGACCACCCTGGCTACAACACCACCCCAACCCTGATACGGAGCTTGGATATTCTGA
Organism: Alligator sinensis; assembly: GCF_000455745.1. Classification (NCBI taxonomy): domain Eukaryota; kingdom Metazoa; phylum Chordata; order Crocodylia; family Alligatoridae; genus Alligator; species Alligator sinensis. The sequence goes on along the minus strand of NW_005842814.1, from coordinate 368,528 downwards.
AAGTAAGAAGGGTCAGGCTTGCCTGAATGCCTGACACCATGTTAGGAGTGGATGGTAGAAATTTGTGTCATATAGATATAAAATCTTTGTTCTCACCCTTAATCTCAAATTAAGGGTTGGATTTGTACCCCCCGCCTCGCCATATCCTCTGCTGCTACATGCGTCTGGGGTTTTTTAAGTCTTCCTCAGAGGCATTGGGTGTTGGCTACAGCCAAGGGTGGGGATTTTGATTGGCCTGTGCCAATGTTCCTCTGGGACTTAAACCCAGAGAGTCAGACTGATTGCCGTATGTGGGGTCAGGAAGGAATTTTACTGCATGGTCAGATTAGTATAGAGTGGGGGTTTGACTTCCTCTTGTTAGGGACGCTGATCAGGCAGACCAGCCTGGGTCCAGTGATGTCAGGGGCTGTAGTCAGGCAGGCCAGCCTGAGCCAAATACCACAGCAGCCCCACCTGCAGCAAGCCCCAGCTAATGAACTCTGTCCCAGTTTAGGAACAGCAAGCATCCTGACTGGTTGATGAGAGCACCACCTATTCATTTAACCAGCTAGAGGCCTGGGTCTGCAGGTCTGTCAACAGTTCTGCTGTGGCAAACTTCCTGGTTCCTGACCCTGGTATGTGGCTTATTTCTGGATTACAGTTTCGGATTTCTCTGCAGTTCTGTTTCCTGGCTCCTGACCCTGCTTTGGCTTTGTTTGTGGACTCCCCCCTGTGGATTTCCTCCCAGATTGGTACTCAACATACGATCCCTGGATCCTGACCCTGGACTGTGTTATGGGCTCTGCTTCTTGATCTCCCTCTGGCTTTTGTATATAATTCCTGCCCTCTGACCAGCCCCAGGCCCTGCTTTCTCTTGGTCGCCTAACCAGTAGGCAAGACTGCATATTTCCCAGTCTCTTACACCTCTGTAGTGGGAGCATGGCCCTCTTCCTGGGATCTTTTGAATGTATATTAAAAACTTTACAGAAGCAGGATGTTGGCTGCCATGGTCCCCTGCTTTACTTGTGGCAGGTTAGGATGTTATGGCTTGTGTTCTTTCAGGATTGATGGTGTAATTTTTTTCTAAGAGTTTAGACAATGGATTTGCACAGGATGATTTGGATAGGGATGATCTTGCCTCAGGCAAGGGGTTGGGCTAGATTTCATAGACATTCGGGTTGGAAGGGACCCCAAAGGATCGAGTCCAGCCCCCTGGCCCAGGGGCAGGAAGTCAGCAGGGATCATAGGATCCCAGCAAGATAGACATCCAAATGTGTCTTGAAGGCGTTCAAAGTGGGTGCTTGAACCACCTCCGGCAGCAGTCTATTCCAAACCTTGGGGGCTCGGACAGTAAAGAAGTTCTTCCTTATGTCCAGCCTGAATCAGTCGCTGTGGAGTTTATGACCATTTGATCTTGTCATCCGTTGGGGCGCTCTGGTGAACAGATGTTCCCCCAGATCCTGATGAACACCCCTGATAAACTTATAGGTGACCACCAGATCATCCCTGAGCCTGAGCGTTTCCAGGCTGAAGAGTCCCATGGCTCTCAGCCTCTCATCAAAAGGTCTGTTTTCCTGACCTCTGATCATGTGCGTGGCTCTCCTCTGGACTCTTCCAAGCTTCTCCACATCCTTTTTGAATTGTGGAGCCCAAAACTGGATGCAGTACTTCAGCTGCGGCCTCACCAAGGCTGAGTACAATGGGAGAATGATGTCCCGGGATTTTCTTGAGAAGCATCTATGGATGCAAGCCAGCATTTCGTTCACTTTATTAGCCACAGCATCACATTGAAGGCTCATGTTCATCTTGTGGTCAATCACGACCCCCAAGTCCCTTTCATCTGTAGTGCTAGCCAGCGTAACACTGCCGAGCCTATAAGCATGCTGTAGGTTTTTCCTCCCAAGGTGGAGAACCTTACATTTTTTGGTGTTAAACACCATCAGGTTTTCGTTTGCCCATTTCATGAGCCTGTCAATATTTGCCTGAATCACCTTCCTGTCCTCAGGTGCGGATGTTTTACCCCAGAGTTTGGTGTCGTTGGCGAACTTGGCCAGCCCACTGCTAACACCAACGTCTACAACATTGATGAAGATGTTAAAAAGCGTAGACCTTAGGACAGAGCCTTGAGGGACCCCCCTGGTCACAGCGCACCACAATGACTGACTTCCATCAACCACCACCCTCTGGGTCCTACTGCGGAGCCAATTCCCCAGTCAGTGGACCGTGGTGAGGTCGAGGTCGCAGTTAGCTAGTTTTGCCATGAGGTGATCATGGGATACCAGATCGAAGGCTTCTTAAAAGTCAAGATATATGACATCAATCTCTTCCCCCTTGTCCAGGTGATAGGTCACCTGGTTGTAAAAGGAGATGAGATTGGTCAAGCAAGACCTACCCGCAACAAACCTGTGCTGGGTATCCCTCAGGATAACGTCAGCTAGTCTGTTAAGGATGGCCTCTTTGATAATCTTTTCCAAGGATAGAGGTCAGGCTGATGGGCCTGTAGTTTGCCGGATCTACTTTCCTCCCTTTCTTGAAGATAGGCACCGCATTGGCCTTCTTCCAATCTTCGGGCACTTCACCAGAGCACCAGGAGTTCTCAAAGATCCGTTCCAGGGGCTGAGCTGTGATACTTGCCAGCTCCTTGAGTACCCTTGGGTGTAAACCGTCAGGGCCGGCTGACTTGAAGGTATCCAGCCTGTCAAGGTGTTCCTTCACGAGGTCAGCTTCGATGGAGGGTAAGGAATCTCCCTCACCTGGGCCTCCCTGACCCACAGTGGGCAGGGGCATCCCATGGAACTGGTGAAAAACTGATGCAAAGTACTCATTAAGCAAGTTTGCTTTTTCATGGGCATCAGATGTCAGTTGTCCCATCTGATTTAGCAGGGGTCCAATGTTGCCCTTGCTTTTTTCTCCAGCTTCCCACATATCTGAAAAAGGACTTTTTAGTGTCCTTGATATTTGTAGCTAGCTAGAGTTCCATTGCAGCCTTGGCTTTCCTGGTTTGCTCTCTGCAGGTCCGGACCAGAGCAGAGTATTCCTCCTTGGTGGTGGTTCCAGTCCTCTATCCTGTGTAGGTCTTCCTTTTAGACGCAGGAGGTTCGCTAGTTCCCTGGAGAGCCAAGGGGACTGTTGTGCCCTTTGGCTGCCTTTTCTCTGAGACGGGATAGACTTTGCTTGCGCATCCAGGACTGTTCCCTTAAGGAGCAACCACTCCTCTTGAACTCCCCTCCCCTTTGGGTTGTGGCCCTTTAGGGCCTCCCTGACGAACCTCCTGAGTATGTCAAAGTCAGCTTTCCTGAAGTCAAGGACTTCTGTATTACTGACTGACTTGCCAGCTTTATGGCGGATGGTGAAGGTGATCAGCTCGTGGTCACTGTCACCCAGCTTCCCTTCGATGACCTGTAGAGGTCCCTTTCAGTCCTACTTCTCTATGATTCCGTAATTAACACAGCATGGTATTAAAAATTCATCAACAAGAAATATACTGGCAAAGCAATGTCTTTTTAAGGCTTCTTAAATTATATCCAGGGCTAGACCCTGAATATGGATTCACTTGGGCACTCAATGGGCACCCACAGAGGTGGACAGATGTGCCTGAACAGATCCACGTACAAGACCTAGTCCTTAACAGGACACTGAACTGTTAGAAATTCTCAAATGTAACTTACTTTCCTCAATGAGTCAGTCTCTAGATGTCTCTATACCAGGGGTTCCCAAAGTTTTTATGCTGTGGCCCTGCAAACTGCGGCCTGGCAAACTGCAGCCCAGCAGTCATAGACAGCTGTGGCCGGAATTTCTGGCTGGAAGACAGGTGAGGATACCCCCACCCCTCCGGGTGGGGAGGTGGGCCAAACCCTGTACTGCTGTGGGCCCTGCAGAAGGAGCCATGGCCTCTCCAGGGGGGGGGGGTTGGTGCTGCAGTTTGCTGGTCTGTGGCCACTTACAGTCCAGCAGCTGCAGTCCGGGGATTGAGAACCCCTGCTCTATACTATCTCACTCTCTTCTCACTATGCTTTTTATCCAACTTTCAGCACAGAAGTTTTTTATCCAAGAAAATCAATTAATTTTAAAGACCCTTTCTTATAAAATAATCAACTATGCTACAGATTGTAAACATTATTAAGCCCTTGCTCATACGGCATTTCAGTATATTACAAATTCTAATCCTTCTTTCTTCACACAAGTACTTTGGAGATACATGAGAGTGTCTGAATGCCAGTCAGTATTCAAAGATTTAAAATTTACAACTGCACTTTTAGAAACCTAGGACTCCACTGAAAAGAAAATCATGGTAGGAAACAAATCACCAGGAGTGACCTATCAGTACTACTCCACCTTTCATTAGTGTGAAGTGTAGACACAGATCGTCCTTTTTTCATACTGACAAGTTTGCAATAATTTTATTACTTTTGTTTATTGTTCTTGATTACTGACCAGATAAAAAGGTAAGTTCCCCTTCTTATAAAATAGATATCAACTGAAGCTTAAAAATACATGTTTGCTGTTGCAAAGTCTTTCTGGTCTAGCCAGGCAAATATAATATTTTCTTTTATATAATTAAAATTACATATTTGTACATATTACGTCTATATCTCTGTATTGATCTGCATATATGTTACACAAAAACCCTTAATCAACAATGACAAAACTAACCAAAGAGAAGCTAATATTTGAACAGTCTAGGGGCTTAGCACTCCTAACAGTGTCATTTAAGAATTCAGCAAAATATAAGCTCAACAAGAACTCAGTTTCTAGCAGGTCTCCTCCCGCCTAGTTTAATAATAAGGTCTCAGCATCTAACCAGGTTCCCCCTTTCTTCTCCCTTCCCGTAATGTAAAGAAACTCTATTAAGTTGCTAAAAATATAAGCAAAATGTTTCAAGGACCTTGTAGATCACACCTGCAAGATAAGTCAAATAACATGTTTTTTCATAAAAATAAAAAAATTAAAGGTTTAACAATAAAAAACTAATTGGTACACCTAACACAGGAGTAAGATAGGGTACACCTGCATGGATATCTGTGTAAAAACTAATTATTAGTTGTTGCTTTTTTAATTAAAATCATTCAATTTTAAATGGTTTCTACATTCAATTTACAACAAACATAATCAAAATGTAACTATTCAAATGTGTAAAACTCTATGCATTTCCCCACTGCCAGATAGTCTAATCAGCTGGCTGACAGTGATTAAAAACTTTCTAGTTATACTCACTATTTCATTTCTTTAAATGGAACTACTGCAATGCAGCTAACTAAAAACAAAGTTACACCATCTGGGATGGGGCCCAACTAACCTAACCACTTCAAACACTCCTCTGCAGCAGTTGATCATTTATTTAATGAATGGCCCCACGATTCCAACCCAGCACCCATATTTTGTCTAAATACTTAAATTTTTTGCACTTCATAAACTTCCAAGATTCTTCCCATTACAAAATTCCTAAAACAAAACCCATGCCTTACTATTTTCCAACAGAATTTTCATAAAATGAGTTATGAAATAAAATTTAAAAAAGAATCCACATACTGTATGGAACTATCACAGGGAACAGACAACACTCTTGTGACAATGGAGAAAATATAATCAGAGAAAACTCAAAAATAAAATACTTATGCCCAATCCTGCAATATTCTTCTGGTTCAGTAAAGCCATTAGGCAAATGCTTTTGACTTTGTACTGCTCAAGTCAATGTGAGTTCTGCTATCAACTTCAACATGTGCAAGATTACGTCTTCAGAGCCACTCCCAGACTGGCCAATTTAGCACCTGCACTTACGAACTATAGTACCTAAAAATGAAATGCTTGGCCTCAAATGACTAATTCCATGGGACTGGATGAGATGCACCCAAAGGTGCCGAGGGAGCTGACCGATGTGATTGCAGAGCCACTGGCCATCATCTTTGAAAACCTCTGGTGACTGGGAGAGGTCCTAGATGACTGGAAAAGGGAAAATATAGTGCCCATCTTTAAGAAGATGAAAAAGGATGATCCAGGGAACTATGGACTGGTCAGCCTCTTCTCAGTCCCTGGAAAAATCACGGAGTAGGTCCTCAAGGAATCCATTTCAAAGCACTTGGAAGAGAAGGTGATTAGTATCAATCGGCATGGATTTACTAAGGGCAAGTCATGTCTGACCAACCTGATTGCCTTCTATGATGAGATGACTGGCTCTGTGGATGCGGAAAGAGCAGTGGTTATGATATACCTTGAATTTAGCAAGGCTTTTGATACGATCTCCCACAATATTCTCACAAGCAAATTAAGGAAGTACAGGTTGGATGAATGAACTGTAAGGTGGATAGAAAACTGGCTGGATCATTGGGCTCGGAGGGTAGCAGTCAATGTCTCAATATCTAATTGGATGGCAGTGTCAAGTGGAATGCCCAGGACTGGCTTTGTTCAATATCTTTATCAGTGCACCCTCAACAAATTCATGGATGACACCAACCAGGGGGAGTAGGACTAGGATTCAGAGAGACCTTGACAAATTGGAGGATTGGGCCAAAATAAATCTCTTGAGTTTGAATAAGTATAAAGTCCTGCACTTAGGACAGAACAATTCCAGGCACTGGTACAGGCTGGGGACCAACTGGCTAAGCAGCAACTCTGCAGAAAAGGACCTGGAGGTTACAGTGGACAATAAACTGAGTATGAGACAACAGTGTGCGCTTTTTGCTAAGAAGGCTAATGCCATACTGGGCTGCACTTGTAGGAGCATTACCAGCGGACGATGGGAAGTGGTTCTTCCCCTCTATTAGGCACTCAGGAGGCCACATCTGGAGTAGTGTGTCCAGTTCTGGGCCCCCCACTACAGAAAGAATGTGGACAAATTGGAGAGAGTCCATAGAGGGCAACGAAAATGGTTAGGTGGCTGGGGCACATGACTTATGAGGAGAGGCTGATGGAACTGGACTTATGTAGTCTGCAGAAGAGAAGATTGAAGGTGGTTTTAATAGCAACCTTCAACTACCTGAAGGGGGTTCCGAAGAGAATGGAGCTAGACTGCTTTTAGTGGTGGCAGCCAACAGAACAAGGAACAATGGGCTCAAGTTACAGGAAGGGAAGGTTAGGTTAGATATTAGGAAGAACTTTCTCGCTAGGAGGGTTGTAAAGCACTGGAACAGGTTACCCAAAGTATATTCATTCTTGGACGTTTTTAAGACCTGGCTAGACAAAGCCTTGGGTAGGATGATCTACTTGGGGATGGTCCTACTTTGAGCAGGGGGGTGGACTAGATGACCTCCTGAGGTCCCTTCCAACCCTAACTTTTTATGATTCTATGAATTCCATTAGATAGGGTTAGGTGCGCCTAATGGAGCCTATATGATCAATAGAGCCTCCAAAGGATGATTCAGAAATAGGCATCTGAGGTACACAGAAAATGAAGCACCCTTTGAAGGGTAATTCCAACCATGCAGAAGTATCTAAAGCTAGCCAGTAGGAAATGTTAAGCACAGGGGTGTATCTGAATTGTTACACTTCTCCAGAGCTTAGACACCTGACTCATCAAATGCCTCCAGTGGGACCAGTGGTTGTGGGTGGCAGCAGCAGTGGTATTTTGTTCAACAGTCTAGTGGTTGAATCTTGAGGGGACTTAAACCCACATCTCCCTGTTGTCAAGGAAGTGTCCTAACCACAGTGCTAGAGTGGAGGGTGTCTACCATGCATCCTACTGAAGACGAGTCAGTGTGCAACCAAGTGCACAAGAGTCATCGAAAGAGAAGGCGAACAAGCACCAGGAAGCCTGACTTCGTAGTGCAACAATGAGGTTTCTCAGCTGGGAGAGGTTTCTGGTTTCTGCTTCCTGGACTGTTTGTGCATTTTACATTAGATGGTTGTTGATTAAAAAGCAGAAATAAACCTGGAAGAAGGGACCAGGATGCAGGTCTCACTCTTCCCAGCAGAGTGCCCTCATCAGTGTTTCCTACTTCATAGGCAAGTGCTTTAACACTAAGAAATTATGCAAAAGGTGGACACCATCTCATCTTCCCTCATCTCCTCCATTTTGGACTGAAAATGACCATGCCAGCTGTACTCTGTACTGCTGTCACTGTGAGTTAGGTGTACTCTGAGGATGCCTATTGGGTCAGGGCACTCTAGGGACTTAAGACACATTCTGGCCTGCCACAAGACCTAGGTGGGTGCTAAAAGTCTAAGTCTGGGTGCATTTAAAAGCTGACATCCATCCATCCATCCATCCGGATTTCTGGAGTTCAAAATATAGGACTCAAAAGAATTTAGGCATCTAGTGAGTTTCTGGGCTGATGAAACTGGGCTAATCCGGCACCGTTTAAAACTCAGGTACTGAAATTCCATCTTGACATTATTTAGATGCCTATGACACCAATCTGGAGTCTGCTCTTACTTTAAGTAGCAATAAGCCAATTCATGGCAGTAAGCACTTAGAGCCCAGTTGTGTAGTTTGGTCCTTCCCAGCCTGAGAATCATGTGGCATTATACAGCCATGGGAGTCAAGTTTAGGATATCCAGTTGAAAAAAAAATTATTTAGCTAAGTTTGTAGAGAGGTAAAAAGAAGGTACCGGGTAACGTAGGGCCTCTGTAGGACACGCTAGGAAATCTGGTGGTTACACTAGATGACAAAGCTAACCTCTTTAACAATTTCTTTGCCTCCATTTTTTTGAGCAGGGACTGGGGCATCCCCACACTGAGATCCCTGACGGACCCAGGGGAGGCGCTGCCACGCCTAGGATCAGTGAGGACCTAGTCAGGGAACTTTTGGTGGGACTAGACGTGTTCAAATCAGCAGGTCCTGACGATCTCCAACCCAGAGTGCTGACGGAATTAGCAGGGGTAATTGCGGGACCCCTGGCACAGCTTTATGAGCACTCATGGTGCTCTGATGAGGTGCCAGAGGACTGGAAAAGGGCCAATGTGGTCCCCATTTTCAAAAAAGGAAGGAAGGAGGACCCAGGAAGCTACAGGCCTGTTAGTCTTACCTCACTCCTAGGGAAGCTCTTTGAGAAAATTATCCAGGAGCACATCTGCATGGGACCTGCAGGGGGGGCAACTAAAATGGGTTCATTCGAGGGAGATCGTGTCAGACCAACCTAGTGGCCTTCTATGACTAGGTCACAAAATCTGGACTTTAGGAAGGCCTTCAACACTGTCTCTCACCCCATTCTCATGAAGAAATTAGGTGACTGTGGCGTTGATACCTACACAGTCAGATGGGTCGCAAATTGGCTGGAGGGCTGCACCCAGAGAGTGGAGGTAGACGGGTCTCTTTCGACCTGAAAGGATGTGGGCAGTGAGGTCCCCCAGGGCTCGGTCCTCAGGCCTGCACTGTTCAACATCTTCATCAGCGACTTGGACAAGGGGGTAAAAAGCACCTTGTTCAAATTCGTGTATGACACTAAGATGTGGGGGGAAATGGGCATACTGGAGGAGAGAGACAGGCTACAATTAGATCTGGACAGGTTACAGGGGTGGGCGGATGAGAACAGGATGAGTTTCAATATGGACAAGTGGAAGGTATTGCACCTGGGGAGGAAGAACCAGCAGCATATCTACAGGCTGGGGAACTCCCTTCTCATCATCACAGAGGCAGAAAAGGATCTTGGAATCATTATTGATTCCAAAATGAACATGGGCTGCCAATGTGGGGACGCGGTCAGGAAGGCTAACTGCACCTTGTCATGCATCCACAGATACATCATGAGCAGGTCCAAGGAGGTGATCCTCCCCATCTATGCGACACTGGTCAGGCCACAGTTGGAGTACTGCGTCCAGTTCTGGGTGCCGCACTTCAGGAGGGATATGGACAGCATCGAGAGGGTCCAGAGGAGGGCCACTTGCATGATCAGGAGGCAGCAAGGCAAGCCCTACGAGCGGAGGCTATGGGACCTGAACCTGTTCAGCCTCCACAAGAGAAGGCTGAGGCGGGGATCTGGTCGCCATCTACAAACTGGCCAAGGGGGACCAGCAGGCTATGGGAGTCCCTGTTCCCCCAAGCCCTACTAGGAGTAACAAGGAATAATGGCCATAAGTTGACTGAGAGTAGATTCAGGCTAGATATTAGGAGGCACTGCTTCACAGTCAGGGTGCCTAGGATCTGGAACCAACTTCCAAGGGAAGTGGTGCTCATTCCTACCCTGGGGGTCATCAAAAGGAGGCTGGATAATCACCTAGCCAGGCTTGTTTGACCCCAGTACTCTTTCGTGCCCATGGCAGGGGGTTGGACTTGATGATCTACTTAGGTCCCTTCCAACCCTACCAACTATGGAACTATGAGTGTGTAAAAGGTCTGAAACTGTTTGAAAGGTTAATACCTACAAAAGTGATGAATGATTTGAAAATGTATCGAGGATAAAGCAGAAAATTTAAACTCATCATTAAGGTGCCCACTGCACTAACCTTATCTGACTGCAACTCATGACATGCATACAGCTCAGATAAGCATATTATATGGAAAAAAGAATGATTTCACAAAAACAGTGTGTTATTTTTGTGTGGTGAATTGTTATGTTATAAAGTACATAAAACAGAAAGTCTTGTAACAGAAGCTAAATAAATGTGCTTACCGTGTAAAGCTCATTAAGAACTTTCATTAAATCCTCATGAAGCTGGAATGCAATCTCTTTGCTCTGTAATTAAAAAGAAATTATTAGAAAGAGTCACTTAAATCTAAACAGAAATTTGCTCCTGTATATTTCTATTCAGCATTCATTGATGTTTGAAAACCAACACAATGGAGATTGCAAAGATAGCATTTTGATAGCAGTCCAGAACACTTAAAAAAACCCAAAAAACCAAATAAAAGATTCAGTGACGCAAATAGGTCATAGCTGAACAAGAAAGTTCTGATGGGAGACAGAGAAGTAATTTAAGAGTGCGATTCCCATGTCCCATCAGGACATTAAGTGCCAACAAAAAGCTTACATTTAAGATTAATGTTATAAAGTTTTTTAAAATGGAAAAAATATATACTCCTCTTTACAGCTATTATGATGCATTGATATAATAAACCACTTGGACCATGATATTCTAGAAGGATATCCTATCCATATTTATCACCAGTATATCCTTTGTTTCTCAGTACATACAACTATTTCTTTATCTAAATATTTATGTAAGACATAATCATGGATCCTCTTTGAAATGGATAGCCAGCTGCATAATATTTCATAGAAAGGGTAGCTGAAACAGCTTTGTTTAGCTTCTCCGGACTCTGTCTTTACTTTGTTTCTGTCCCAGAAAGAAGAAATACTTGGCAGTGGTAGCTAAGGGAAGCAATTGTTTCAAAATAGGAGAGTTTAATTAGAGCTTCATTCAAATATATTCCTCTGTTATTTCTCCATATAACAGTGCAGTCAGATGAAAACAGTGACAACTGTGCAAGTGTTGCAGGAATTTGTATAATAGGCTTTGGAAAGCAAGTACATAAAACATCCACAGGCTCTGGCAAACTGCCTATCTATATTTTTCCTGTAGTATTAATCATTATAGCATCCAATCAAGCTACAATGTGGTAACTTGAGACTTTTCATTTTTTGTGAGTAAACTGATATTCACCACCCACTCTTAAAAAACAGTCTTATAGCGGATAACATCCGGAACTGCTTGTATATGAGCCAAAAGAAAAACCACTGGACACAAGTCATGTCCAGAGCCACTACCATATACTTAGCTACCAGTGGAACACTTGCAGCAATAACTGTGAGTCTGAACACATTTTCTACACCCAAGTTCCATGAAGAAAAATAGGATATGTGCCATCAAGTTTACTTTCAAAGAAAATGAAATGAGAAACGTATGGAACAGCTTCTTTTCATGCAGCTTTTACCTTTGATAGTTTAAAGTTACATGCCACACCTAGATGATTATTTTCAAATTTTTACTAGATATCTTGAATATAAACATGAATGTCTAGAAGCTTGAACAATATAAAAGGCACAGTGAGATCCACGTTGCATATGAGTGTTTCCCAGGCATTAGTGTTGGTGGTACATACCAGCACCATTCTTTATGCTTTTTAAAGTTTGGCATGTTTTTATCCCTAGTTTCTGCCTCTTTAATGCATAGCAAACAGCACTTACTACTTCATTATTTTTGCAAAAGCCAAATTGGTAGCATTTATCTTATGATAAATAAAGGCTTTGTATTACAAGCTGGATAATTTACAGTCCAAGTAAAGGAACATGATATACTGTAATAAATTGTGAACCACTACTCTGAAATGAAGTAAATGCTTTTTTTTTTTTTTTTTTTTTTTTTTTTAATTCTAACCTACTTTTCATTGCTTTACTTGGTATGCTCTCCTAACAGTTCATAGCCCTGCTCTGCAGCAGCTCATGATGATGGGATATATTCTGTACATATCATAAAACTGAGAAGTGAACATCACCTGTTTTCCCATGGGAAACCTGTTTGCAGAACTAAATATGAAGAGTCTATTTTAAAAATACTTTTGCAGGAAAAGGGACACAATATTTGCATAATATAGCAGAAGCCATACTATAAATCAGCGATGAAGGTTGGAAAGAGATCCCTGAAAAAATTGGGAAATGAAATCTGTCCTCAATGCATACATCCATGTTTATCAGCCTCCTCTACTGCCTGAATAGTGAAAATGACAAATGAAAACCCAAATGTAGCAATTTTGATTCTAGAGCAGAGTCCTCTAATCAGGGAATGAGGGAAGGGGAGTGCACAGACTTTTCAGGTGGAGAAGAAATAAAAAGCAACCCAGTCTGCCCTGCCCCCTGCAAATGCTGTGGCAAATAAAGCATCTGGAAGTTCTTTGAAAGTCATATCTTTTCTTTCTGCTTGTTTATTGGACTTAATGCAGTCATGGGAACAGTTGGGCTAGGGACAGACATTACACATTAACTGGTTTAAATTATCAGAAACTGTATTAAACTAGAGGTGCGCCGATACATCGGTCCAATATTGGAATGGTACCGATATAAACAAAATTGTCTATATCAGATATTGGCCTGATGGGGCCGATAATTTGGCCAATAAATGCCCATGCTGCGCACAGCTGCAGCACGACATGGAGCAGAGCCGGCAGCGTGGAGAGCTGCCTCCAGCTCGTAAGTCGGAAGGGAGGGGGGAAGAGAAAGGGTGCGGGGGGGCAGATCAATGCCCCCTGCGGTGAGGGAGGGGGCAGGGGCAGGCACTGCCCAGCTGGAGCAGGGGGGCACAGGATGGAGCTGTGGCTCATGGGGTGGGGGCAGCGAGAGGAGCGGGGGGTGACCCTGAATCTGCACTCGTGGCTTTTTGGAGCTAATCAACAGTTCAGTTGGTAATGTCCTTTCATTCCTTCCTTTGGAAAAAGCTGTTTAAGAAGAGCTTGAACTAATGAGTGAGGCTTTGTTTTCTGATGGGGTGCTAAATGCTGGTAACAAAGCTGATAAATGCTCAGTTATCAAGGAGGTGGGGGGGAACCACTCCGTAATCAGAGTGTCTGCCAGGGCCTGGTCACAACCCCCTCAGCTCAGCAGTATGGAAGGAAGGGAGGGCTGCTCTAACACCCCCAGCTTTTAGCTTGAGCCACTGTAGACATGTGCCTGAATTTTTTCAGTCCAGAGGGGATGTCTGTATGGTTACAAACTGGTTCAACCTTGACAGGTTAGACTAACCTGCAAAGATTGAATCAATTCAGGCTTTTTGAATAAATGTCCCTAGCCCAGATGTTCAGTGCACATAAATTGGTTTGAAAAAGGCTGAAACCAGTTTGAGATAAACCCGGTTGAATATAGTATCAAAATGAACTGATTTGGGTCAAACCGGTTTATGCAATGTTTGTCCCAGACCCCTTCCTGGTTTAAGTTAAACCAGACTCCCCCAGCATCCTGGCATACTCTCTAGGCTGGGCTCTCTGCTCCACAGCAGAGCTGGCCTCTCCCCTCTGCTTCCTCGCTTAAGCTCTGGCAGAGACTGCAGGCATTTGCCTGGCTTCCCCCTACTCCCCCACCACCCTCCCCTCATTACTCCCTGCTAAGCAGGGATTCCCCTCTCCCCTCTGCCATACACAGACACCTCTTGGCATTAGCTAGCATAGCACATGCTGGCTACGGTCTGTGCTGTGGCAGACAGGACAAAGACAGACAGGACTGTGCTGCTTAGGGCTCTTTGGAGCTAAGCAATAGCTAAGCTGGTAATGTCCCTCCATTCCTTCTTTGGAACTAGTTGTTTAAGAGCTTGAACTAATGGAGAGATCCTTTTGTTTTGCTGATGGGGTGATAAATGTTCCCTACTGATAATTAAATGCTATGTAAATCCTGGCTGGCTCCTTGCTGACCGAGGGGGTGTGAGGGGAACCTCTCCCTAATCAGAGCATCCTGCCGAGACCTGACCATGCCCCCCATCCTCAGCTCAGCACTGTAGAAGGGAAGGGAGGGCTGTTTTAGTGCCCCCCTGGCTTCCAGCCTGAGCCACTGCAGGCATATGCCTGCATTTTTTCAGTCCAGAGGGGATGTCTGTATGGTTACAAACTGATTCAGCCTAGGTAGGTTAGACTAACCTGCAAAGATTGAATCAATTCAGGCTCAGGCTTTTTGAATGTCTGTCCCTAGCCCCAGAGGACCACTGGCTTGGTAGCAGCTCCCTAGGCTCACACTTCTCTTGTTTTGATCTGTCCCTGTAGTACTAAACCCAGCTACAAGGGCACATGCATCTCACTGTCAGAACTTTCAATGAATACACTTTGCAATCCCTCTCTTCTTCTCCTTTTCCAAGCAGTAAATGGCCTTCTGGAGAAGGGAGGTAGAAGGAGCTTAAAAAATAGATTCTAAAACAGAAACTAAATACGAAGTCAAAATGCAAGATGTACAAGAGAGAAAAACAGACTGGGAAGGGCTACACAACAGGGCTAACAAATGACTGGAAAGAGATGGAATCAGATTTTTTGTTTTGTGCTAAATTAAGAGACTTGGTTAACCCCAGACATAGGCAATCCAGTAGATTCATTCTTAAGAATGAATATGTTTTGCATTAGCATTTAACATCAGGAAATACCGACTCATAAAGTTAGTAAAAAGGCTTTTAGTGTGTTATATATATTGTGTGCGCAGCTCAGACATGGATACCAGAATGATAGATTTTTGGTGTGCATTCAAGGGCAAAAATACCCAATTACTTGT
The DNA here is from genome assembly GCF_000455745.1 of Alligator sinensis. NCBI lineage: Eukaryota > Metazoa > Chordata > Crocodylia > Alligatoridae > Alligator > Alligator sinensis. The sequence goes on along the minus strand of NW_005842814.1, from coordinate 353,438 downwards.
GGGTGCACATTTCTCACAAGACAACCACTCTCTCCAATCTCAGTTCTAGTCCTCAAAGGGAATTTACAAAATACTTTTCATAGATGAGACTATGAACTTCACTTCACCATAAATCTACTGGATTAAAAAAATCATGGACTAAATATAGACATTAGATTTATGGCACATTATAAGCTGCCTGCCATCTGATGATCCCAGGTAACCCGTCTGCATCTCACCAGCTACATTTTATCATCTTCTTCCCCTTCCCCCCCACTACCTTTTCATACTTATTGTCTCCCATTTCCTTTGAAACTTACTGTGACGCATTTGCATTTTCACAGACCTGCATTTTGCATTTTGGCTTCTATTCTACCCAGGAAAGCACACAAACACCAGCAGACTTTCCCTATGCCTGAAGAAGGGTGCTTGTGCCTGAAAGCTTGCAAAGAACAATTTTTCCAACTATTTAGTTGGTCTAATAAAAGATATTACATCTGCCCAAAGAACCTTGTCTGCCCATGTCCTTTGATGAACACAGCTACAACCAACACCCCTCAGACACGGAGTGCACTTATTTTCAATTATTAACACCTTCTGTCTCCTCCTCAGCCCTGCTACTTATTCTTCACTCCTACAGTGTTCTTCAAGGTTGCCTTCCTCTGGGATTTTATCCCCAGTAAAGCCAAATTACAGCATGAAGCATGTAGCACACATTTTCCCAAAGCTAAGTTGGTATCTCTAATCAGTCTATCAAGACTTTAAAACCAAGTTTAGAGATGCCCTGATCTTCACTGTTCCTGAGAGAAAATAATTGGTGTGCAACCCTCACAGTGCTTAAAATTTTCAAGATAAAAAATAATCCATCAACTGAAGAGTAAAGCAAAAAAACAAAGGAAGGCCTTAACAGGCCTCATAAGAAAGGTTTAAATAACAATCTTCTTGTATTAAATTACCATCAATCATTAACTAAGCCAATTATACTCATTCTTGATCCAGTTCCAAAGAGCTAGATCTAAATTGACCTATGAGATGGCAAAATAGGACTTGTTAGGGTTATCGTATGTCTGGGTTTTCCTGGACACGTCCTCTTTTTGAGCCCTCTGATTTCCATCTGGGCAGGTTTTTTAAATCTGACCAAATGTCTGAGATTTTGCTTTGCCCCACTGGTGGGAACAGGGGGAGTGTGATTGAAGGCAGCAGTGAGTACAGACATACCTGCCTGCAGCTGCAGAAGTGCACACAGACCCATGTGATGCTCCTTGCTGCCTCTGACAGCCCTCACCCTGCTTCCACCCCTGGAGCACAACAAAATCCTGGATATTTGGTCAGGGCAGGAGGGCGGGGGTTGGGGCTGTGATAAGGTGGGGGGCACTGTCCGCTTCTCTAGTAGGGGAAAGGGGCGGTGGCCCTCTGAGGGCAGTGGGGAACTCTGTGGCTAGGAGCACTCTGTGCCCATGCTCGCAGGGGGGGTGGTGGGAAGGGGGGCATGGCCAGGCTGCATGGCCCCGGCGGCAGCCCCATCCCAGGGTGCGGGGTGCCACAAGCCTCCCCTCTTCTTCCCTTCAGCCTGGGTTGGGGCCCAACACACTCCGCTGCCACCTGCATGAATTGGAGCCACTGGACTCTGGCCCAGTCAGGACAGGGATAGCTGGGGCCCTCTAGCAGGGATTGCGGGGGGTAGGAGGCTGCAGGTCAGGAGTGAGGGGTACCATCATGGCACAGGGGGGCAGAGTACTGTGGTTGGGAGTGAGGGGCACTGGAAAGGCTGGGGTCAGTGGGTCAGGAGTGAGGGGCAGCAGCAGGGCTGGGAGGCACTGTGGCTTGGCAGTGAGGGGGAACAAAATTGGCAGGGGTAGGGTACCGGCATGTCTCTGCCCTCCCCCCGGTGACAGGTGTCCTCTTTTTTGGACCTGGAAATATGGTAACCCTATCTTGGATGGAATGCAAGTGCCTAACTTATAAGGAATAATCCAAAAAGACCTTTCTTAGTTGCAGCAAAGCCACTTACGTGCAGAGATTCATTAGGTGCTTCCATTTGGGCCTGAAAAGATCCCTGTGCACCTAGATTTGGGCTACTCTGCATGCCAGGACAGCTGCCTGGTGCCTACTCTCTCAAATTGGTGTGGAAGGCATCTAAAGTCCACTTAAGTCCCAATTTCTTAGGTGGGGACAGATCACACCACACAATTATCTGCTGGTGACAGCACAACATACAGCCCAACAAGAAACACAGCCGGGGCAGTGACACACACCTTTTGCCCACCAGTGTCATGGGAGAAACCCTTAACCCAGTAAATGAGAGATTAGGGTTCTGGGCTCTCCTCACTTCAAATCCACATCTTCAGCTCCCCAGGAGAATGCCCTGACCACCAGGCTGGGGGAGGCATCTTCTATCTCTTTTTGTTGAAGAACAACCTACCTCCACCCTCACTGGCTACCCAGCGACTGCTGAGCACTGGCAACTGGTAGGGGGGCACAGGGGGGCACGTGCCCCACTCCAAGATTTGCCCCTGAAAGTGCTTGGAGGCCTGTTGATGCACCCCTACTCAGGACAGGGCCAGGCGGGGCGTGGATTCCTGCTGACCCGACTGTATGGCCGGGGACTGCACTCTGCTTCTCTACCTAGCCCTGCTCTCCCTGACAGTGCTCTGGAGCCTGGAGCATCAGAAAGCACTTCAGCCAACCGGAGCACTGCCCTGTCTCCCTCCCCTGTGCGGTCCCTCCCTCCCCCTCCCTACCTGTAAAGTGTGCTCTGATCCCCCAGCAGAGGTGCTGTTCCTGCTGCTGGGAGAAAGGTAAGCCTGCAGTGATCTGGAATGACTTCAAGAGGCACCTGGGCAGAGACTGTTTACTGTATAGGAAGCCTAGGGCCCTACCCCTTTTGATTTGAATCTCCCTCACAGGACAAGTTACGTACATTTTAGGCATTTTGATGCCTAAATGAAGGCACCTGGGATCTGGTCCAAAGTGTTGTCATAGATCATTTGAAGATAATGCCCCGATTAATGCTTACAATTACATCTCTATTGTTCCTAGTGTTTCTGTTGTTACTTGTCATGGTAATAATTATATGTTGGAGGATCCAGAAAATGTGCATATTGGAGTCCTGATTCTTCAAGCACTTCTGTGCATGTTTAACTTTAGGCATATGAGTAGCTCCCCGTAAGTCATAGGAGTAACTGAATGCTTATAATTAAGCATATGCATAAGTATACCAGAATTAGGGCCTACTCTAAAACATGTATTCTGCCAATTGCCAAAGGAAGGGATTTTTTTTTCTAGGAAGCTGGAAAGTCCAACACCTGGGGCATTTATACACATGCTCAGGGGTGGGGGGGGAGGGGGAGGAGCTTTAATTACAGTGGCTCTGAGAGCCACACTAATTAAAACACTCAGAGTGTCTCATATACCTGTGGCCCAGTGCTTCAAAATATCAGTGGGAGTGCAGTAATTGCCATGCTTCAGCAGACTCAATTAATCGAGTCTGCTCTGATGTGCTGGAATTCTAGCATGCTGGAGCAGCCACCTTGCTCATGTATAGGCACCCCGATGTTCAAAACAGCAAGAGAGAACCAATTACTTGAATTCTTAAATACAAACAACATATACTTCACTTCTTTAATGACACTTGCACCTAACGTTAGACCATGTATGCATAACTGCAGCACATCAAGTTTTTAGGAAGCATACTGTCTGTGCAGGGTAGATTAAAAAAATATTATTGCAAACTTGTTGTTTCTGCTCCTATTGAAGTCCATGAGGATTTCCACATCAGTTTCAGCTGGAATAGGATTGCGCCCCAAAGCCCTTTTTGACTGGCTTGCACTGGAATTTTATAGCCAATTAAGTTTATTTTTTTCATGGAATTCCATAGCTCCTGTATTTGAGACATGTTCTGCAACCATCCTCTAGAGCAATCAGTGCTAATATTCAGCAAATATTTCTCTTAAATGATTCTGCTTGTTACTCCCTAAAGAAGTCACCTGTAGAAACCATTTTTAACAAGAAACTTTTGCCCTCTGTAGTGATTCTGTATAGACAGATAACTAAAAGAGTAAAAACTGGCCCAGATCTGTCAGTTTTCAGTGATGAATAGCTTTGCTAGCCCTTAATTGTTTGGCATAATTTCTCTTAATCTTAATGACCTGAGAAAATGATACAGAGATTCACTTTCTAACCTCCATTTCTATAACTTTCAACTAGAGCTGGCAGGTAGTCATGTTTCCTGTTAACAGCAAGATTAGGGAACTAAAATATTTATTGTGCTTGGCTTCTTGAATGCCTTTTACTGTAAACAGTGGAAGATATGTTCATCTTGGCTCATTATGGTTTGTGTCCAAAGAAAATAAGTTTCTATAAATTATAGATACACAAATCCACTTAAGGGTTTGGTGTATATGTATTTATGCACTTGATTATTAATGCAGCCACAGCCAGCATCATTGTATAAAATGCTCTGTAAAAAAAGCTCTTCTTTATGCAGGCATTTTTGCCACCTGAAGCATAGGTTTCAGCTCTGCTACTTGATGCTTGCTCTTGTGTTGGTCTTCAAGCAGCTTATAAAATAGTAAACACTGTTGTTTTTATACACCAGCAACCAAAGAGAAAAAGGAGCGTTAGCACTAAATGGGAAGCATGAGGTTCCACACAATATGATCAGTGAAATATCAGAGCTATTTTGTAAATCTGGATTAGGGCAGGCAAAGTCTCGCCCATGGGCTGGATCTGGCCTGCAGTGGACACCATTTCCCAGCAGCCCCGGCCCACATGGCTGGGGCCAGTTTCCATGGAGACCCCAGCCACAGCTGTGCTGTGACAGCACAAGGCTGGGGTTGCCATAGAGACCGGCCCCAGCTGCACTGGCAGGTCATGTGGCAGAGCAGGGCAGGGGGCTGCTGGGATCTTGCAGCAGGAGCAGCTTGGTCAGGGCCGGGGCAGAGCCGCAATCTGCAGCCCACATGCTTTGAGAAGGGGCGCGCAGGCAGCAGATCGCAGCTATGCTCCGGCTCAGAACCATGCTGTCACTGCTGCAGGGAACCTGGAGCATGCAGGCAGCAGATCACGGCTCTGCCCCAGCTCCTTGCAGCAGTGACGGCATGGTCCCAAGCCAGGGCAGAGCCATGATCTGCTGCCTGTGTGCCCCTGCCCAAAGCATGCATGCTGCAGATTAGGGCTCTGCCCTGGCATTGATCAAGCTGCCCCTGCCGCCAGATCCCAGCAGTTCTGGAACAGCCCCTTGCCCTGCCCTGCCATATGCCCTACCAGCATGGCTGGGGCCGCTCTCCATGGCAACCCCTTGAGCTATCACAGTGCGGCTGCGGTTGGGGTCTCCAAGGAAACTGGCTCCAGCCATGTGGGCAGGGGCTGCTGGGAAATTAAATCTAGCTGCTGGCCAGATCTGCCATTTTGCCCACCCTGATCTAGATCCTTTCTTGAGTGCATTAAGTGTATTACAATAAACTTAAAATTCACCTGGGGCCAGGCCCAGCAAAGTCATGGTGAATGCACAGGAGTTAGGACCAGCGTAATGAAAGACAGAACAGATGTCTGTGAAGATATTCAATACTGAATACATCTAAATGAGCCAGGACAGAACCAGCAATGGGACAATTATGTAGAGCCAGGCTCAGGAATATAATATCCTAGTCTGGCCTAATCAGAGTAAATGAGTTAGAACCTAATATCTACATTGGGCCATCCCAAGAGAACTTCATGTAAGACATGGGGATAAGTTCAAGCAGAAGTGAAAGAACCAGCTGAAAGAGAGCAGATGATGTTGTGAGTCAGGAGGAAAACATAGATCAGGACTGTCCAACTAGCAGCCCACAGGCCTCACACAGGCCTCACAAAGGGTTAACATGTGGCCTGTGAGTTCCTTCCTGGCTGCTATTCTGCCTCCCTATTTGCTCCTACCATGATAGCTGGGAGGGGCTGAAGTGTCCAAGCTGAACACATGGCAAAGAAGAAATTCTGCCTGCACTGCAGCTGGGTGGTGCATGTAGCCGAGGGGAGGTGGTGGCAGACAGATGCTGCATGCATGGCAGGGGAGAGGCAAGTTGCCTCTACTAGGGGAACAGCCCATGTGGTGCATGCAGTTGGGAAAGGGAAGGAGCCAGGCTGTCCACGTTGTGTGGGGATAGGGGTGCTAGGCATCCCACACAGTGGGAGGGAGTGGGGAAAAGGAGACACCTACATGATGTGCAGACTTTGGGTCTGTGGCCCGAGTGGCATTAGACTCCCAGCTGTCTGGAAGTGGACAGGCCTGATATAGATGAACCAAAATACCAGAGAGAGCATGGAACTCCCTGCTGTCACTTAAACTTGCATATTGACTAACAATAGATGTTAAGACACACCTTTTTCAGAAGAGGGGACAATGCAACAAGTCTATTAATCAAGAGATTCACTACTCTGCACCCCCCATCACAAGATGATGACAGATCAGCAGGTGATCACCCACTTGGAGACAGACCTGGTCAATAGGATGAGGAAGGGGGAGAGAAAGAGAGAGAATGAGTGTGGACAAGCAAGTGCATGAGTGCTGAAGGAGGAGCAGAATGTAGTAGTGGGGAGCAGAACTGATGTAGGCGTGGGGGTGCCTAGTTATTTGCTGGGCAGGGTATATTGAGAGATGTGTGGATGGGAGTGACAGAACGAATTGCATAAAATTTTGGGTTTGGGAGAAGTTTGATAGGTGATATTTGTAAAGAACTCTGAAAGGTGTAAAGTAGTGTATAAAGGCTAATTATAGTTAGAGCCTACTAAAGTAAATAAATGCCAGATGGATGCATCTCCTATTCTTCATTATATACTGCACTGAGCAGTTAAACTGTTATACTGTAAATATTTATTTTTAACAAACTCCATCTCTGTATTAGTATTACTACGCTTATTACTAGTATTGCTATTTTGCAGACTGAAAAAGCAGAGAGAATGTATTCTTCAGCACACTGTTTAGAAGGATAGATTACTTCATTATTATTGCAGTTCTAGCATGGAAGTACTTAAAGGGGACATGATCTGTAACCATTAGCCTACTACCCTTATGTACAATGAACATATCCTGTAGAATATAATAGGAATGAAATGAAAGCAATAGATTCTACAGAAATCCCTCTAATACATCAACAGCATTTTAAAACCCATTATAGAAAGTGATAGCAGCTGGTTTAAACACATATGTTGAAAGGTTATAATTCCTTATTACATTCTATTTTGACAGAAGAAAAACTGCATTTCCTTTCTCGTTCAAAATTTCTCTGTTCTGCTTTGTATCTTTGGGAGAGGCAGCAAGTGCTCAAGAATAAAACTTCATATATCTAAATATGGTCAAAACATTTAAGGACACCCAGCAGATGGCATCATAGCTCAGTAAGGGGCCGTTAACAGTACACACTTAGTAACTTTACAAAAAAAATACAAGTATGGGAAATCAACAACAATGGACAGATAGAAAAAAAACTATTATGCAAAATCCTAAAGGTATCTAACAAGACGAACAAAGACTTTAGCCTTTCTTAGTTTAGCTCCTTGTGAGGGCACCTGTATTTAGCCCTACTATCAAAAGCTGAAGCTAGGTTGTAATATAAAACCATGGATAATGTACCTAATCTTCAGGTCCCTGGTAGAAATAGACTGTTGGCTCTTTCCATGTTGTTGTGAAATGGTTTGTGATGTATTGTAAACTAGGCAGCTCATGTAGATTTGGCTGAAACTGCGTTAAAAACTGAATGTCTGGAGGATACAGTGCTAAGCTTAGTTACTGACAGTTTGCATTTACTGCTTCCTTCTCATTAACTGCTTTCTATCACCCCCAGCTCCTGCCTACCTCTGCGCTTTCCCTGCCCAGGAAGCTCACTTAGGCTGGCTCAATGCCTCACTTCTCTTTTATCCACAACTGAAGCTGGGAGCTCCCTCACTGTTCCAGAGAGTGCTGTCTCTGTAGCTGGCTACTCAGAGCAAGGGAACATAAGAAGCCCATCCCCATCCTTCTTTAGACTGAGAAGACAAAACTGTGGCAAAAACGATATGTCTGGGAACTTGGCAGACATACCTAGACAATTGATAATATTTTGCGGTTGGTATCAAATACCAAAGAGACAAGTCCTGTGAATAAGTGATAAGAATGAACTGTAATATCAGTAAAGAGCTGCTGTCATGTTCCCTGCTAACACACTCAAAAGTCCAGTCACACCCACACTGTGCTGCCCATTTCCAGCCACATTTCTGCTCCTACTAAGTCTTTCAACAATGGGAGTCCTCCAAGATCTTCTCACACAGTGACTTCGTCGATGTTGTTTTTTCTTGCTAGGACAGAAACTAACCCCCACCATGTTAATAATTTGAAAAGAAAACAGTCATACCATTTAATTAAGGCCCCCTTTACATATGACACTTGAGACACGATCAACTAGTTAATCATGCCTTAAGTGGTCACCTGGCCACATGTTCAATTAATGATGTGATAAAAAAAGGAATAAGCTACAAAGTTATTCCACAAAATACATGGAATAATTTTATAACTGCTTCCTATTACTCCATTAACTGAACATGTGGCTAGGGGCCCCTGTGGCTGGGAGCTCTGTCAGCTAATCAGAGTTCCCAGCTGGGGTGACCCATGATCACCACCATGGCTGGGAGACAGCTGCTGATGTGGGGGTGTGGAAAGCCCCCCAGTGGCTCGGAGATCACAGCAGCTGTAGTCTCCCAGCTGCAGAATGCATGGAGCTACCTGCAGCTGGGAGATCACAGCAACTACAGTCAACCTACCACAGGGCTCTGGGAAGAAGCAAGCTCCCTAACTTGGAGCCTGGGTCACTTGCCAGAGTTCCCAGCCATGGGAGCATGTCATGCACTGCCCTGTGGCTGGAAGCCCCATCAGCTGACCCAGGCTACCAGCTGAAGGGGCACCCCAGGGGTCCCTATGCATTAGATCCCATCATGCCTTTACCTGCATGTGCAAAGGGGACCTTAGAGTTTACCTAGCACTCCCTATATTAGATTACATTACTCCACTTGTAACCCTGAACATCTAAATACAGGTGACAAACATAAAATGAAGGTAGAAGGCAGGATACAGATGCACTTTGTAGACTAAGAGATGCACAGGTTTTCATGAGCAAAACACTTACTTCATCAGAAGCTAATAAAAGTATGCATCTCTCATTCAGTTAGTTTATAAACTGCATCAGTAGCCTGGGTTCTGCCTGAATTTAGACTATCACAGCTAACTCTTTCTCTCATACAAAATATGAGGTTAGAAATGAAAGAATTCAAAGTAGAAATACGATCTGAGAAAAAATTAGGTTAGTACTTGGAAGAGTGACACTGCCCTTCCCATAATATATGCATGACATAATTCTCTATATAACTATTACTCCTTGACCAATGGGGAAGAAGCATCAGAAGCTCACCTAAAAACTAGGTTTGAATAAAGGCATGCCTCAATAAACAAGGCTTAATTTAGATGCTCTTGTACAGCACTTCTGGAGACAAGGTAAGCAAGAATCCTAACAACAAACACCTGAACTTTTGCGTCTTAAGATGAAGACATATGCCAGCTATGTCAAGCTTAAAGAAGAAAGGAAAAAATTCTTGGCAACTGCATTCTCAGCTGAAAAAACTAGTTCCACTGTTTCTACAAGGCCCATTTGTTCAAGGTCAGATACAGGCAGTCTCCATATGACTGTGAATGGTACTGCTTATTATCTCATGGTACCAAAACAAGTCTGTAATGCACCATAAACTGTGTATACAACTGAACAATTCAAAGCTACATATACCGTTTCCAAGCTCCACGCAGAATTTTCCATTTTTTAGTTCCCTTCTTTGGTTTCTTTATTTCTGTTTCCTAGGACTCTCCTAATTTTCCTCTTGATAGAGAAAAGCTAGGTTCTTGGGCCCAAAGACAACAAAGTATATACTCTTCAAACTCTGGCCCTAAATTGGATGTCTATGCTGCACTGAAAAGGAAAGATTAAATGTACTAAGGTAATACCTCCTGAACCTTTCTGTGATCTAAAAGAATGATACAAAACTTGTAACTGCCTGACACTGCTGCTGAAGAACGAATGGATGCCAGTATACCTGTAGTGCTAATTGGACTCTGCCAGCCAGTCAACACCTATGTGAGCTGCTGCCCAGACAGATGATCCAAGCCAACAGCTGCCACCTTGATGGAAAGAGCTTTGAAATGAACAAGTCTGATCAAAGCTCAAAGACCAATCTAATCTAATTATACCTGCTTTCTTTTTGTAGCTCTTTTTCTATGTTTGTCAGTCATGAAATTAATTGTACAACTGTGATAAACAGAGTGAGTAAATGAGAGCTTATATTACTTAAATTGGGAAGGGATTATACACTTGTTTTTAGGCTCCCTTACAAGCAAAAGTATTTGTGATCTTAACAGGAAAATAAGATTCCTTAAAAGTAAACTAAAAGCTACAGTATAGTACAAGATTTTATTCATTATCAAATGATACCTTTAGAAATGTGGTGCAATTGCTGTTGTTACTTGTACTAAAAGCAAGAGGTGTCTCCTAACCAGGAAAGACTTGTGGTTTATACTGCTAGAAAAAAAAAAACACCTGTTCAAAGAATCCCAAAAACCAAAAAAACCCTATTATCCCACACACAATGCTTAGTATTATTGACTTCATTTGAGTATTATCCTTCCCTTCTTCCTAAGTTCTACTTTTTATTTAAAAACAAATACTTCATTTAAATGATAAGTATTGAACTACTAAGGATGGCTTAGGACTACAAAAAGTTGCAAAAACTATGTATTCTGAGCAAAAAAACCCAACCCAAAACTTTGCACTTAATATTGGGTTTACACACGGCTACAGAAAGAGTGCTACATATAAAGAGGGGGTGTTGTTCCTGACAGGCACAGGAAAACCCAGTGGAAGCAGTTAATCAAAATAAAATTTCCTGGTGATTTCTATATAAAGGGGAAGGCAAAAATAGCTTTAGAAGTAGGTCAGGGTTAAATGACTATTTAACAGTCAAAAATAATTCCTGACTCCAGGGGGGGTAGCTACTGTATTTTACAACGTACAAGTCAACATGCTGTATAAGTCGACCCCATATTTCTGTTCAAAAAGTTTGGATTTTCGAAGATCCTGTGTATAAGTTGACCCTGCCTTGCCTGGGGGGCAGAGCATGGCAGGAGGATGGCTGGGTGCATTGTTGAGAGGAAAAGGCAGTGGAGCCTAGCAGCCCCCCTCCTCTACAGCTCAGGGGCTGCCTGACCCAGTAGCAGCTTGCCTCCTGTCTGCAGGTTGTGGTGGCCAGGCTCCACCAAAAGCAAGACCAGGCCCCTTGCCACTTTTGCCTTTAGCAGGCTCCTGCAGCCCACAGGACACCTGACACTACCCAGGAAGGGATTGCCTCGCCCCATGGGCAGTTTGGGGTATTGGGCAGGGGTGGGTGCTGCCCCTGCTTTCAGCACCTTGCACACCATCCCCACTTCCAGCACACCCTGCCACCCTCCTGGTGTCCCCCCATCATGCCCAGACGCAAGGCAGGCCCTTCCCAGGTGGCACCAGACATTCTCTGGGCTGCAGGAGCCTGCTGAAGGCAGAAGTAGCGAGGGGCCCAATTCTGCTATCGGCAGAGCCTGCCTGCCTCTCACATGGCTGGGGGGTGAGCTGCTGCCAGGCTGGGCAGCCTGAGCTGGGGGCAGTCCTTCCTTCCACAGTGGCAGCGCGCCCTGATCTGTGTGCTTCCTGAGATCCCAAAGGCCCATGTGGCAGGGCGCTGGTGCAGGGTCCGGCTGAAGTACTGATATGGTGTATAAGTCAAGGTGGAAATTTAAGGGTATAATTTTTTGGGTTCAAAACTCGACCTATACACTATAAAATATGGTAAACGATACATTAAAACAAATGCTTTAAAATACCCATTCTCCCCACCATTTCTCATTTAAAAGCTAATGTGCACCTTTGTAATGTGGAACTTAAATGATGTAGGTGATTGCTGCAGACCAGTAACTGTAACTTTTCAGTAAAACTACTTGAATGGGTTCAATTCATGGATAGTTAATTTCACTTTTAGGTAGTATATGTAAACAATAACATTTTCAGTCCCATTATTTAACAGAAGTATTTAGCTGTGTTGGTGTGAAGTCAGGCAAAAGGCAGGGGAGAGTAGCACCTTGCAGCAGGGGTAGGCAACCTGTGGCATGAGTGCCAGAAGTGACATGGTAGCCTGTGTGTATGGCAGATCAGGGAGGGGACAGGAAGCACAGCAGCAGTTGGGGCTGGAAGCAGAAAGCAAAGCAAGAGATTGAGCAAGGAGCACAGGACAGGAATCAGAAAGCAGAGGAAGAGATCAAGCAGGGAGCACAGAACAGGGAAAGCAGAGCAGCAGACTGGGCAAAGGAAGGGGATCTGAGTGGCATGCATGGAGGGTGAGGGGCTAATTTGTGGCCCAACTGCCAAAAAAATGGGTGCCTACTACCTTAGACCATCTAATGAAGTAGCTGTCACCTACAAAAGCTTATGCCTCTCTGAACTAGCTGATCTCTAAGCCTTCCCTTCTTTCTGTTAACATAAGAACTTGCTTGTACATGCTTTTGAAAATATTATTAAACAACTTAACATTAGAAAATCTTCATATTAGAAAATTTGCCAGTCATAGTTATGTTGGTGAGATGTGATTCTATTTTTTTTACACCTACATGCTGGCAAAATCCCTAGGATAGAGGCAGTAATAATGACCTAAAAGTGGTATCATTTGCTAAACTGGTGGTATAAGCTGTTCATACAAACTCTATATTTTTGTATGCTTTGTGATTTCCCTTGGAAGGTTTTGCTAGCATAGTCAGAGCTATTGTAGACTGGGCTTCAGTGTTAGATTCAAGAATCTAGACCATAAACAGCTCAGATTTATGAAATTTAAATCATAAGTATTTAAATTAATCAACTTTTGAATCTTAGAAAGGACCCGGTACTGAAAGCCAACCACTTTGTATTATTGCTGAAGTTAATGAGAAAACAGCATGTAGATTTTTTGCTGGACTCTACTCAAAATGCTTTCCTAATTTTCTTTTTAAACATCTATAATACCTTTCTTATTAATTAGTATAGCAGTTTGTGTAGAGCAGATTTATGCATCCAAGAGGACATTCTGTGAGTGAGCTACAAAGCAGTGAGAAAGTAATCAATTTTAGTTAAATTTTTGTCACAGGTTTATTACATAACAATGCATTTGGTTAATATTATTTCACTTACTCTTTCATTTGTACTATTTCATCATTTGCTAAGAAATTCCTGAAACCTGTCACTACCTATTCATATCTTTCTAGAAGGTGACAAGTCTTTCTCTGTCAAATGAATTCCAATTTTGTAATCATAATCAGGTATCTTGATAACCATTAGGAAATGCCATCATTGAATCTCTGATTGTGTATCTTTAAACTTTGCTCTTTGGGGACTCAATTTTGCAATAAATTTCCTGCGTGCTTACAGAATCAGTCTGTGAGTGATGATCATGTATTTACATTCTATTTTTATTCTAGAACACTATAACGACGATGGCTACAGACCGAGCACACAAACAAACATCAAACTGAGACTGCCTTTGTGCCAGAGAGGGAGTTGCACTGTCTTATGAAACTAATAATCTTTTAAACAAAATCTCTGGACAACTTGTACAAAGCCAAGTTTAAATGAAGCCCCAGTAGCTGTGCTACTGAAAAAAAAAAGCAACACGAAAAGGGAAGAAAACACAATATTCTGAAAGAAGCAGAGCATGTGACTGTCTCCTTGTCTCCAGAGATCACCTTCAGGATAAAATGATCACAAGCTTAATGCATGGAATCCAAGATCCTCACTACCTGAATCAGAATTTCTCTCATGTCAAAGCCAAATAACATTTCTACAAATAGCTCAATAACACTATAACACATCTAGGTTAAAGTTGCCAACTATTTTTTCCTTCCTTTGATTACACAAACACACCTTTGAGCAAAGAAGGGAACATCTTCTTTGCTTGCTGGATATAAAACTGTTCCATTATCAAGGTCATCATCACAGATAGCACTTTCCATACTACTTTTACACAACAATTTTTGCTGTGGAAAAATGCTTTGAAGAACATATTAATGTGTTCAAGTGCACTCCTTTCTACACTGTTGATTCTTGCTTTAAAACTGCACCTGTTAGACTGTTCCCTTCCAGTGCTAACTGAAATCCAATGTGATATGTATTACCTTTTTGAACATCCTGGTGGAATCTTCACTTATCTGCATGAAGCGCATGATAACATTGTTCAGATAAATATCACTCAATGTCGCATGGTCTTTGCTTTCTCTTCTCACTTGATTCAGTAGTAAGTACCAACAATTCACGGGGGATAAGAGATTCTGGTCTTTCCTAAAACATATAGATATATTACATAATTAACATATCACAAGTACCCCCATACCACGTACAGCAATACCAATTATGCAAAAACACAAACCCAACAAATTTACATTTAAAGTTGAAAAAATAAGTGTTCGACTTTGCAAAGTATGTGTGACATGTCTGTAAATATAAATTCAAGCCAAGTCTTGTTCCCCTTCATACATGGAAGCAGACCCACTGAAATCAATAGGCAAGGTTTAGATAGTACTTTCAGATGTGTTTTACAAAACATGAGGCATAACTAGAAAAAAGCATAAGAATTCAGAACATTACAATCTATCTGGGAATATCAAAAACGCCACAGAGCCTGCAGTTGCTAAAAATGGACTAGACATAAAATTCCGAATCTATATTTCATAGATTTCATAGATATTAGAGCTGGAAAGGACCTCAGAAGGAGATCGTCGAGTCCAGCCCCCTGCCCAAGGGGCAGGAAGCCAGTTGGGGTTATAGGATCCCAGCAAGATAAGCATCCAAATTTCTCTTGAAGGTGTTCAAGCACCTACATTGAACACCTTCAATGGCAGGCCTTGGGGGCTCAGACAGTAAAGAAATTCTTCCTTATATCCAGCCTGAAATGGCCTTGCAGTAGTTTATAACTGTTTGACCTCGTCATCCCTTGGGGCCCTCTGGTGAACAAACGTTCCCCCAGATACCGGTGGTCACCCCTGATAAACTTATTTGTGGCGCCCAAAACTGGACGCAGTACTCCAGCTGCGGCCTCACCGAGGATGAGTACAATGGGAGAAGAATGACGTCCGGGGATTTGCTTGAGAAACATCTATGATGCAAGCCAGCGTTTTGGTCACTTTACTAGCCGCAGCATTGCATTGAAGGCTCATGTTCATTTTGTGGTCAATGATGACCCCCAAATCTCTTTCTTCCATAGTGCTAGCCAGTGTAGCACTGCCAAGCCTATAAGGATGCTGCAGGTTTTTCCTCCCAAGGTGGAGAACCT